>NW_019384295.1:29189-33010 GCF_000671375.1 Centruroides sculpturatus | reverse complement strand
ATATATATCATTTTTTTTTTTTATTAAAGTAATTTAATTCTTTAAAGTTGCTGCTACTATACTTTGATATCACTGTACTTATTGTAACAAGAATATTTTTAATTATTTTTTTTTTACTAATATAAATAGATTCTATAGTAGCTCTCTTGTCACTCAAGAATAAACAAAAAACCATTTGCAATTTGTCATAGATGTCAACAAATGTATCAAATGAACTAACTTGTTATAAGTGACACTGCATGCTTAAATGACAGTCCTAATATACTTTAGTTAATGATAAATTTAATTTAATAAGAATTAAAAACGTTTCAAAATTATATAAAGAAGTTATTTAGCAAGTTACAGAAGAATATACAAAATTTTTTTTCTTTTTTAATAAATTATTCAGTATTATAGAATTGAAGATTTTAAGTATTTATATTCTATGCTAATTAATATTATATATTTTAATATTTATTACATTCTTTTTAATGTGATATCATAAAAGTAAGCCTGTAAAGTAATTTCTTCCATTTAAACTATAAAAAAATCCCTTTTATCAACAGTAGTAGCTTATTTTTTATCAAAGTTTCATTAAAAGTAACTCTCATTTGACCATTATTTTATGAATTATTAAACTCTCATACAGTGAAGAATCCATAAATTCTTTTATAGTTAAAAAGTGTCTCAATCCAGATGACATTAAAGAAGAAAAGTGAGGCTTATATAATAATAAGAACAAAGCATCTAGACAGAATCGAAAAGATACTACCTAAATCCTATAAAACCATCTTGAACAGATGGGTTAACTCTATAAAATGGAAGGACAAAACATGAACAAATATTTTTTCAATTCTGACAATCTTGAAATTTTTATCAGAAACCAATAAATGAAACTTTCTAAAAATAACAAGTATGATGAATTCTCTTTGAAAGATTTAAAAAAATAATAATAATAATAATAATAATAATAATAACAAGTAATATCAAATATGTAAAAATAAATACAAGTTACAAAATATGCTATTTACAAATATTTTAGAAAATTAAAAAAGAAAACATTGGAGAAGTTTTATAAAAGTTTTGATGAAAAAAACTTATTATTATTATTTTTTTCAAGATATTCACTTAGAGAATCATCTAGAAAGATTACTGGGAAGTTAACCTAAGAATATCACAGGAAAGAAAGCTCAGGATAGAATGATTTTAAAATACTAGGGATTTAACAACCATGAAAATGCAGAATAAAAATAAAAAAAAAACAAAGTCCAGTTGAAGTATGAAAAAAAAATAACACAGGATATGACTATTCAACGTCCTGAATGGAATTCTGCAAGTTAAGTTTTTAATGAGTAATTAATTTTAAGTTGCCATGAATTATGTTTTTTATGATAATTTAACGTGAAGAATTAAGTTAGATAATTCTGAAATGTGTTGTTTATTTTAACTTATTGCATAAATATATACGTAGGTTTCAACGTTCTTCTTAAACTTTGTGTAATATTGGGATTAAATTGCTCTTTAAATTAGAAAAAAAACAAGAGTTCAATGCTATGTTTATAGAATAAATAGTCTGTATGTTGTACAATGTAAGTATAAATTTTTTGATAAATAAAAAAGAAATTTTCGGTTATATTTTAAAGAAATAAAGAATAAATATATAGAAAAATCTGATGTATGTAACGCCTAAAATTTTATATAAAGAATAAATCGAAATAAAATGTTTTCAATTTCATAAAAAACCAGAAATTATTCGATTACAGTTGCAAAATTGGCGCTATTTTTTTTATGACGTAACATATGTTTTCGCGTCACTTTCGACGACTTGGACGCCATCTTTTAATTTTAAAAAAAATGAATTATTGAAATATTTTTCCATTTATTAATAAATTTCGTATATAAATATCTGTGTTAAAAATCTGTTACAAATAAATTTGAATGTATATATTTAAGATTTACAAGAAAGTCGAGTTGAACTGCAATTGATGTATAAAAATCGATGGCACGATAAGGGTTTTAAAAATGGCGTAGTTTAATGATATTACAAGAATGTAGAATGCTTTGAAATATTTTAATTAAAAATTACTATTTTTGTAAGAAAATTCTCTTAAGGTTACTTAATTTAAAGATATTTAAGGGTATTAGTTTAGTATGTCAAGATGTCTTGTTAATTAAATGTAATTTAATTGGTAGTTTTCTTTGTGTTGTTGGTGCTGATTATTTTTTATTTTTTTATTTTTATAAAGGTGTGCATTTATTTTTGCTGAAATTTAAAAAATTTACTCACTGTTCTATCACCGAGACTTCCAACGATGCAGTGAAGATACGCAGTTTGTCCTACTTGTGCTGTAACGTTTCGGATCGAACTGGGTTCCACAACATGTGTTCTGCTTCTGAATTGAATGTGTTTTGGAATAGGAGGAACTATCCTTGGCAGTTTTTCTTGGCCCATTGATGGATTTTGAAGTATTGAAGGTATTTTCAAACTGTGACTGATGACACCTAAATGATTAATATTAAGCTTATAAATTTTTTTCACTATATAAATTTTCAAAATACGAAGTATATATAAATCTAAAATATATTTTATATTTTGAAAAATACTCATTACTTGGTAAATAAATAAATAAATAAATAAATAAAAATTTTTTATGGGTGCAAAGCGTTCTATAAAATTGGCATTTTGCTGCTATTTCTAGAATAGAAAACGTTTCAAATCTCTGATGCAAAAGATAGGATATAAAAGTATTTATTTGGAATTTTTATCACATTGGCTTCACAATCTACTGACAACTATAGGTCACCGACCTATAGTCTCACAAGAGGAAACTACAATGCACAGCCTTGTCTAAAGAAACTAAACTGCAATGGAAAGAATTCAACTTCTTGTGGTGGATTAAACTTCAAGCTTTCTGCAATACATATATAGGTAATAAAATTTTTATTTTTATATTCTTGAATAAAATTCCGTAAATTTTTATATTTATACACTAAAATTGTAAATTTTCTCTATGTTTTAAAATAAATTAAAGCAAATATTACCGAATATTTTTTTTTCAATAAAATTTCTTTAAGATTTAATTATGCAATTAAATAAATATAATTTGTTTTAAATTTTTATTTAAAAAAATATATTTANTCAAGTATTACGAATGTGTATGTCTGTACATTCGCAAATAATAAAATATGTTACATCAGTTTAAGTTATTGAAATAATAACTAAATATATATATATATAATCTATATATTTATCACAGAATTTTATCTTCCAATAATCAATATACTTTGGAAACATCAAATGTGTGCCAAACAGACAATTGCAAAAGATAACACTTAATGTTATTGGATTTCTGGTTTTAATGTATGTACCTTAAAAGTTATTTATTTAATTTCCAAGAAAATTGTGTTTACTAAGAAAACATAATAAAAATATCAATTAAGTTAAACATTAAACTGTCAAAGATGGGGAGAATACATACAAGATACTAAGAGAAAATACATTTAAAATAGAACCACTGCCGAGATTTTTATGTGAAAATTTATTTATTCAATAGAAACTATTAAGTAAAAAGCGAACTTTTTTAAAGTCACTTTATCTATTCAATTCGGGATTTTAAGTTGATGAAACTATTTAAATGAGTAATACAATAAATTAAATCAGGTAATGGCGATGTTTTAAAAAATATATAGTTTTATATATGTTATTTTTTTTGCTGGTTAAATTATTCTCTTGTTTCACAACTTATTTAATTAAAATTTATATTAAAATTACAGGATAATAAATTTTATAAATATTTATAAAGTAATAAATTTTTAAATAATTTTATAATCGTATATATATT
>NW_019384295.1:14022-28356 GCF_000671375.1 Centruroides sculpturatus | reverse complement strand
AAGTTATATATTTTGAAGTATATCCAGTAAATTTTTAATAACCATTTATTAATCTATAAAAATTATTTAATAGCATACTTTATTACATAGGAAAATTATTGACTCTCTTGACTCTCTCTCTCTCTCTCTCTATATATATATGTAAATATATAAAGAAATATTTTTTTATTATAATATAAGAATTATAAATTATGTAAGGAACCGCAGATAGTTTCATTTGAAAACAGCTGCACTAGATAGCATCTACTGTATAAAAAATTCAAAAGGAAATTTTATAGAAAGAAAAAAAAAAGTTGTTTACTTAGCTCACAAATTTATTATCTTGTTCTTGTACCAAATTCAGGGTAAACAGAAACACACACTGATCTCACAATTCCCCAAAGAATCAGAGAAATAGTTACAGCTTTCCCCTCTACCTAATTTATTATAATTAAGGAAAGACATAAAGGAGAAGCAAATAGATGGAATAGATACTGAAGATGAACGATACCTAAACTGAATATTACTATGTTTTAACTTCCAAAAAGTATAATTATATATATACAATGAACGAAGTAAATGAAATCCGTTTAATTTTATCTTTTCTCTTTTTCTTTTAATCATTATTTTTAAAGCTTAACAGAGATTAATTATAGTAGTAATAAAATGTTTAAAAATTTAGTTATAATTGCTTTATTCTTTTAATATTTAATTTATGTAATATTTTAATTTTTAAACTTTACAATAATTTATTTTGAATATATATATATATTTTTTTTTTTTCTTTAAAACAATGAATTCTATTTTTAGAAACTTTGAAATCGAAGACAATAAATACATATTTTAATAATCTATAACGATAAAAACGTTCAACAAATGGTTATTATTATCGATTTTTTCATTAGGTAATGATATTTAGATTTTCTTTTTTATTTACAGTAAAATCTCAAGGGATGTTTCCACTTCATGAAAATTTAACTTTCAATTTTTTTTTTATGGCTAAGTGATAAAAAAATACACCAGTAAAAAAAATGGGGACGATTTTCACATGTGATGTTCTTTCAACTTTATTGTGAGATAAAATAGCGGTACAGTTGTCATTGATCTTGCCGGTGGCATTTATAAAATAGACGTATAATGGGACAACGGTAAGTACAGAGATACCTTTTAATATTTTCTTTATAAAATACTGTAAGTAATTACGTTGAAAATCTTTACATTTTCTCCATTGTGAGCTAAATAATATTCATGTACTTGGTTGATATTCAGTTTAAAATTCTCTAGTGTAAATAACTTAGCGAAATACTTTTGATTAAATATTCAAAATGGTTAAAAAATAATAAGTATATATTAATTTTATAAATGGATTTAGGAAGTGAGTGAGTTTAACTATTGATTATCTTTCAATGATTACTGAAAATAAATTGTAATTTCCTGTGTCTTCACAGAAATTAATTTTTCTTTTTTTTTTTTTGGTATATCGATTTTCTTCTTTTCGCCATTTACTTAACTTACTTAAAGAGAGAAATACATCTAAAAAAAGGCGCAAAACAGATTGCATATATTTAAATTCAAAATCATTTGTTCATATAAAAATACTAAAAGTTATATTAAGTAAATTTAAGAAATTTTTAATAAAATTACTCGAAACAACAAAGATTTCTAGTACCCACTTATCTAGAACACTTCGTCTTTTAACCAAGCATCATCAAATAATGTAAATTTAGTAAGAGAATAAAAATGATTATGCTCTATCGAGTGTACGGATATAAATAAACCGATAAAATTTATGTTATTGTATAATATTTCCATACGAATTAACAAAGTTATATAATAGTAAACAAGTAAATTAATGAGGAAAAAGGGGATCCAATCTGTGGGTTTGCTTTATGGATCCGTGAACATCAAACGGAATAATTGGTTAATTTGGTGTTATAATACGCATTTTATGCAAATTTTCTCATTTTCTTAACAAAACAACTTCCAGCTATTTATGTTTGTTCCTTTTTTTATATATGTGTATATATAAATTACAAGAGTTTTATTTAATTGAAAAGGACTTCTGCAAAAGAGAAATCGATCGAGACATTAAAAGTGACCTCTGGCAAATCTAAACTCCATAATATAACATTTTTTTTTTCTTTTGAAGATGTTATCAGTAAAATGCATACCTTAGGATTTTTTTAAGTATAAATTCTAAGATTTAAGTACATAAATGCATTAANATGTATAAATTTTTTCTTTTTTTTCATGCAACTCACTCTCTTTGTAATTTCTTCAGAAAATAACAAATTCCATTCTGAATTAGCCAAAGAAGTAAAAGCATTGTTTACATTCCTAAACACATGATCAGATTCGAAATGTTGTCTTGGTTGCACACAGCAATAAAACGTGATTTAAGTCGACGTTTGAAACATCCCGTATAAAAGTCTTATAAAAGATCTTTTATTGCCTATATTTAAAGATAAAAGCACGTTTCTCTACTAATGTATTAGTTTTTTTCTTTTTTTTTCCTATTGACCAAATGTGAACTCTTAAGATTATTTGTCTCGAATATATATCATGCACTTTAATTTAATTTTTAATTAANTACATCAGTTGATGTTGATCTCAGAATTTTAGTGGTAAATTACCTTGGACATGTTACTCTTACAAAAGGTAAGAAAAATTTCACTTAAAAATTATTTAACTACAATTTTAATCTTTTGATAATTTATTATTTATAGCTTTATTGCCATCTCTGATAAAGCAAAATAATGGACACATCATTGCCATTAGCAGTATCCAAGGGAAAATAGCTATTCCTTTCCGTTCAGCATGTAAATGATTTTTTTACTTGTAAAATAAGGTGCATTGCAAAAAATTTAAGGCCATCTCAACTTTTTAGAATAATAAATTTTTTAAAAAAACTAGTGACAGGAATAAATGTAGATGTAAAAGAATTACTTATTGTATTTACAATGAAAAATAAAAATAAATTTATATTCAAAAAATCAAAAATAATGGTGTTGCAAAAATATAAGGCCTGTTGCATATTTGACCAAAAAAAATCACTATTACTTATAATTTAATAATTATAAAGAAATGGCAGTACACTGTAAATGCAAACAGAGGCATAATTGAATTTATATCACCATTAATTGTTGTGATATTTCTACCCATTTCAAAAATTACTTAAGTCCTAAACTGAGTGGGCTGAATCAGGGCACTATATCAGGCTGGAAGTTCTGCTAGAACTATTGCAAACCAGCTGAAGAGATCTTGTCATGTTGTAGCCAATTATATTAAATTTAGTGTGCAATATAAAAAGAAAAATAAATAGGATGGCCTAAGTTGACAAGAAATCAGCAATTATCTGGGAAATAATGATGACAAGAACATAATTTGGTGAAATAGCTGATGCTAGGCCTGATGATAAAGTTCCAAAATCCACTGTCCCAGATGGTAAAATCAACAAAACATATAGTGCTGCTTTTCTGTTTTTATATATATACTATATCTAAAACAACACCAACAAAAAAGACTGATATGGACCAAAGAACAAATGTCACGGACTTCAACATGGTGTAAAGTTATTTGGACTGATAAAAAAAAAGACCAATTTGGATGGTCCCAACAGTTGGCAATTTTATTGGCACAATCTTGGGAGAGAGGAGTGTTTGTTTACTAAGCATCAGCAAGAAGGGACTCAGTCATAATCTGGGCAGGTTTTAGATTGTCTGGAAATCAATTTAGCATTCATAAATGGCTAAGTGAAGGCAGTTGAGTATCAGAATCTCTTGGATATATATCTTCTGCCATTTGGAGAAAAAAAGGTGGTCCATTCTCACAATTGCAACAAGATAATGCATCAATCCACACTGCAAACTTCATTTATCAATAATTACTGGATAATGGCATTCAGGTCATGGATTGGCTTTTCTATTCCTGTGATTTGAATCCCATAGAAAATCTATGGAGTCTAATAGCTAAGGATATGTATGCAGGAGAAAACAATACCACAGTATTGAACAACTCAAAGCTGCAATTGTAATTGAATAAGAAAAAATTGATTTAAATATACTACAGAATCTTGTCAACTCTACATAAGATAAAGTTAACAAGGTTATTTTGAAAAATAGTACTTTCACTTGCTATTAAATGCCACGGGCATTATATTTTTGCAATGCCATAATTTTTGAATAAAAAAATTTATATTTTTATTTTGTAAATAGAATAGATAATTCTTTTACATCTATATTTATTCCTGTTGCTAATTTTTTAAGTGTAATAAAACTTTATTATTCCAAAAAAAATTGGGGTGGCCTTATTTTTTACAATGCATATTAATAATAGATATGTGTGTTACTTTAATTTTTAAAAAAATTTATTTAGATTCTGCTTCAAAACATGCACTCCAAGCATTTTTTGATGTACTCAGATCAGAACTTGGTGAAACCAACATACATGTTTGTATTGTTAGCCCAGGTTACATTAAAACTAACTTATCCATAAATGCCCTCACTGATACTGGATCAACTTATGGAGGTAGTAAATATGACTATTGAAAAATGTCAGATTATAAAATATTTTTGAAATACTGTAAAATGTCATTTGGAAAAAGAAATAAGCTTTCTTTTTTTATTTTATAGTTATGGATAAAACTACAAGTACAGGAATGGATCCAAATGTTGTTGCAGATGCCATTATAGATGCAGTGCTACTTAGAAAAAATGAATTAATTCTCTCATCACTATTACCTCAATTAGCACTACTGATAAGAATAATGTGGCCATCATTGTACTTTTACTTGATGCAAAAGAGAGCATATCGCCTTCGTAATGAAAAGAAATTTGACTAGAATAGTGATTTCTTGCAAATAAAGCCACTCCACCTTTGGTTAGAAAAAAGTAAAAAAATAAAATATGGGGCCATTTGTTCTATGAATAAGGAATTATTAATCATAATGGTTATGTTAAAATAAAACTGTGTTGTTGTTAATAATGATTTCACTATATATTCACCATTGTAATAAGTGAATGTTAAAATTTATTTTTAAATAAAACTTACAACTTTATGACTTTAATCAAGATTTATTGCAGGAAAATACAGATTATACGTACCTTTTACTTGAATTATTTACAGTTTTTTTTTCTATCTTTATTTTAAACATTTTGAAAGTAATTTATAACATTTCTCGAGGAAATTCTTTCATTAAAACTTAGTTATCACTCAATTTTAATCTACACGAATGCATTAATTTTTTAATGCGATAATCCTATTTATTTTTCCCCCCTGTAAAGTCAATATTTTTCAAATTTTATCAGATGAAAACTAAATTCTTTTAACGTTTAAAAATATAATACATTTTCATTTATGTTTTTAAACTTTTACAAATTGATTAAATAAAGAGATAATTAAAATTCTGCGACGTTATCACTTTAAAATTTTTTTTAAAAAAATTGATAAGAAGATTATTTAAGGATTCTTTATTTAAATAAAATACATTTATATAAATCTTGAATTTTTCTGAAATTTTCTAAACTTACTTGAGTGATGGTTATCCCGAGATTATCATCAATCCAATACTTATACATTGAAGATTAGTGAAGATAAATTAATGTCATCTGCTTATGTTGAAGCTTAAAATATTGTATTATTATTATTACTTTTTATCGTTCTATATTTTAAATAAAGGAAAAAAAATAAGAATATGTTAAGTGAATTGTTCTTTAGATAAGTCCTTGAATATTGTACAGGAGTGTTGATATTTTTAAGCAAGCGTATTTCTGTTAGAATTGAATTTTACTTAATTTAACTTCAGAATTGAAATATTTAAAATTTATTTTATATGTATAGACTATAATTAACATAATTTGTAAGTATTTAAGCAATATATATTTATATATAAAGAACATAATCTGTAAGTTGTAATATTAAAAATGGCTTCTGGCATTAGTAGTAGTGTATTTATAACATATAAGTATATTTATATATAGGTAAATGCTAGTATGCATATATACATGTATACACTATATTGTTGTGCTCTTTATATATTCAATATAATTAATGTTTTTTTAATTATCTGTCATACAGACTCACACACACATACACACACTTAAACACACTACAATATATATTTGTTTTCCCTTAATTATTTATATATATTTCTATAAAATATCCTACATTTTATATAAATTAATAAGAAATAAATTAATGTTTTTGAAATATCTTTTATTCATTTTCTAAAAATATTTAGTAAAAAGATTAAATTGCTTCAGATATATCAAATTATATTATAAAAACACGTTTTTTTAAAAAAAATAATTAATTAATTATATTCTTGATTTCTTGTAACTTAATAAACAAATTAATATTGTAAATTATATGTCCATATTTTTGCAAATATAGACTATTGAAGATTTCTATTCTAAATTTCAAACTTCCTATTTTCAATATAATAATTAATGAAGTTCACAACTAAATTTAAGTGGGTGTGATTATAATTTTAATTAATTTATTAATTAATTATGAGAACTTTACTACATGAGTGATTAATAAAGTGATATAAATATCAAGGCTAGATTTATGATATATTGATATATATATAGATATCATATTATCTTTTAATTTAAACAATTATTTTTATTTTATTACTAAAATATTTACTTTATATGCAAATTATCATAAATATTACTATAAAAAAAATAATTATGTATAAAAGTTAATAATTATAAAAAATAATTTAGAATATTTGTCAATAGTAATCACTGATTTTTGTATTTTTTTTATATTTAAACTTTGTAAAAAGTAGGAAAAAAATCAGTTATAAGGTCATTAAATATGAAGAACGTTGAAGTTTCTTTGCTAAATAGTTAAAATAATTTTTATCTAAGTGATATTTTTATTATTACAATTTTATTTTCGAAAATGTGGCAAGATAAAATTCTCACATATTTCAATGTTGTAAATACCCTAGTAAAAATAAATAAAAGAAAAGAAAATTCGCAGTATTTTTAAAAGTAGTGAGATGACAGATATGAGTCAACACTAGTGATTTACTATATAGTTTCGTATTACAAGAATTTGATGTAGAAATATAAAGTATCACATTCGAGCATAAAACGAGTCGTTGAAGTGGATGAGTTATGCAGAAATGAGGCACTGGCTAGCCTTGCAATTCGATTTTGAGATGTAATTGAACTCCGAATCCAGAAAAAGAACCACCAATTATACCCCGAGGGGCCAGGATCATAAAGACAAAATTAGACCATAGAATAAACTATTTGGAGGACCCACTTTCCCTGTCTAGTGTTTAAATTCGCGGTTTAGAAGAACTATTGCCATGCTTAAGATCGTTAAGTATACAAACAACGGATCGGTAGGTGGTGTTGGAATCTTCTACATCTGTCGAAGGGGTTCTTTTAGGACGTGGAAAGTTTATTGCTGATGGACGATAGCAACTTACAAAGCGGGTGGGTGATGAGCTGTCAAGTTAAAATTCGCCATAAAACTCTTTGACTTCCCCCAACCATGTGAGTCAGGGGTTTTTGATTCCTTCTAAGCTATACTAGTTGATATACAATAGTCAATCTTCCGTTATGGTGTATAATCAGAGTTACCCCAGTGATGCTGCAGAGCGGGAAGACTAACAAGCGTGAACTGTGACACCGTATGGTGCAAAATCGCTCCTACAATACTACAGTGGCAAGATAATTGCCAAACGCACCGATGGTCATTATTACTAGCTACAGACTAGAGAAATGCTACCGTACACAAAATACATTAACTGTCAGTGTTTGTCTGACATAACTCGTGATTTATTACTGAACTACTTCCATATTGGCCACGCATACTTTCATCCACTTGTATAATCACATAACTCTAACAAACAAAGGAAAAAGACGTATTAAATATATCTAAATGGTAACTAGACGAATGTCACGATATACAATGTTACGTATTTTTCATTAATTAATTTTTTTTCTCGTGTTTCTAATTTTTTTATAATTATTTTTAGTGTTTTTACTATTACTCTTAATGATAATAAATGACTTTAGTTGGTTGAAATAAAAATTATTAATGGGAAACTAAACGAACAATACGTGTTAAAGTTCATCTCTCCTTTCAACATGCATCATTACCAAGTAAAGCGATTCTCTGGAACTTTACTTGTCATCTAACTTTCTAACCTACTAACGAGGCAGAAAGTTAAGAATTTCCAAGAACAGTTTCGGCTCGAAATGCTTCTTGTCGTAGAGATAAGAGAAGGCGAGAAAAGCAGTCTGACGGTCGACTGAATGGGATTTTGGATAAAAATACCTCACTGTGTTGAACTATCAATGAAGAGCGGGTCCTGCCACTCTACATTCTTCTAGATAAGCTACGAAAGAAGATACAGCTGAGTACCTTGCCCAAAGTTAGAAATCTCTAATGACGTCACAAAATAGCATAACTAGTAATTAAGCCAAGTGCCTTCCCATCTCAAGCAATAAATGTAAATCAAAAGCAGAATGAATAACATTAACGATACAAATTCCCTAATTTGTAAACTTAATTAACTAAATATAAGCTTATTAATATATGAGAATATATATATACACTAAAAAAGAATTCTATTAAATTTGTTATTTTGCTTCTGTATTAGGAGAATGGAAAATGTTTTATTAAGGAAATTCTCACTTATATATATATACATATTTTTTTTTATTTAAATGAATATATATATGTAAATATTTTTATATTTGTATTATTGTGTAATATTTATTTTAATGTTAAAATTGTTCGAGCGCAAAATTTTTAAAAAAATATATATATAATGTAATTTTTTATAACGTCATTTTGAGTTGCAAACTTTACAAAAATGATGCAAAGTAAAATGGCTCGAAAAAAATTCTTTGAAATAGCAACATTATGTATCCTATACAAGAAAATGATTTTTCCATTTATCTTTGTTTACAAATGCAGCAGCTGTAGCTAATCTTAATACATTTTAACTTTGCTACAATCCTAAGCAATTTCCTTTTTTTTTTCTTTAAAAAATAAAATTAATAATTTATTTAACTTATTAAATAATAATAATAATAATTTTTAATGCTATAGTTTGTTTATTTCGTTCAGTAATTTTTAATTGACAGTTTTACGGTCGTTATTGTAGGTGTTGAATTTCATTCATAAATTTAATTAACATAATTAAGCTCGTGAATGACATAAATTAACATAATTTATTCATATATTTTAAAAAAATATTTTTACGGGTGTTTATTTAATTTAATTTATTAATTTATATAAATGTAACTTTAGATTAGGAAAATCTGTAAATAGAAATATATTGTCGGGGATGATTGTTTAGCAAAACAATAAAATAACAATAAATTGAAGAAAGTTTATACGAGACGAGTGCCTTGGAGTCATTTCAATCTTACTGAGTGGATTTTTTTTTTTTTTTTTTTTGTGTGTGTGTACACTGGACCAACATGTTATCTTTTGCATTAAGGTCACTTACTTGTTCCGTATTTTATTCGATCATTTCGGTATAGGCAATGACAGAAAAGCGATGGTTGTTTGGATTATGCTTGGACATGTTGGGAAATCAAGCGAAAACATGTAGTCTATTGTATCTCATGCAAGTACAGATCACAATTTCTTTTTATGATGCTGGAAAATTTTCCTTCCATTGTGTTGTTTTCTACATTTGATTATACTCTTAGACACTACAAAACTAGTGATTTCTATGTGAGATGCTCTTTGGATATAGATAATAATTCCAAGAATACACCCTTTTTTTTGGGTAGTTTTATTTCTTATAAATAAAAATTGCTTAGTTTGTTTAAAGCTAATGTAGTATTTAAGTTACGTAGCTTTATAAATATGTATTTTTTTTCCTCTTTTAAATATTGATTGCTGAGATGAAGTTGTAAAAGTCATTCAGCTACTCTTTAATGTCATACAACTCTTCTAACCATCTGGCGATGTCTGATATAGTGAAATCTTGAAAAATTTACTTATTTTTCTACTAAAACACTTACATTACTTAGCGATAATAACGATACAAGTGTTTTTTTTTTCATTATAGGTTACCCTACAATCATTTATTTTACTGGATAATAGTAAAATACTGCATTCTTTTGTTAGCAAATAAGGAAAATTTATAATCAATTTATTCAAGCTGTTGTAGAAGATGAGCCGTTAAAATAGATTTTTTTTTTAAAGAAAATATTATTCAAAAATTATAAATATATTTTATTTTATTCTGCTTTAGTAAACTTATTAATAACACATATTTGTTCAGTCATACGATATTAAACTGTACCATTTAAGTAATTTATCTTTATGCCATGATCACGACCATAATCACAACACCTCTTTTACATTTATAAATTGCCTCTCAGCACAAGATACTATTATAGAAATAAATTGTACAATTACGGCGATGAAAATTTATAATTATGAATGTAAATTATACAAATAAACATACCGAGAGAACATTGCACATTAACAAGCAATAAAAGCACTTTGAAAGAATGAAACAACCATACGAAAACCAAGAAATGAGTTTTTCAATTTTGACTTTAACACGCGATGAATAATTGTACCTTTACATTAAAAACATTATGAATAATAATTAGATTTAAATATTATACAGAGAAGAAGAAGAAGAAGAAGAAGGGGGAAGAAAATTATATTTAAAAATTGATTTACTTCAGCTTTGTTACTTTTAATGAAAGAAGTTTGCAAATGGAATCTTTCTTATCATGACAGATAAGAAATCTCAGGCACATGGCGAGAATGTTAATAAATCTAACATGTGACAAATAGCTAGTTGTTTAATCGAGGGCACAAACCTTTATCGAAATAATTCACCTAACTGTAATTTGCTTGGTCTCTTTAATGTTACTTCAGCACGAACTACAAAAACGGTGATATGCATATATTGAACGAGGTGTTTTTTTTTAGTCCTTTTTCTAGAAATGAAAACCCATATCAAGCAATATAAGATATAGTTATTCATGAGTTTGCCTGAGGATATCAATAACCGTCGTTGGATATGAAGAAATGTTGTATGGAAGGAAATTTACTCGTACTAAAGTTTCTCTTTCTATAACTTTCTAGCTACAGATTTAATAATAATAAAATGATAAAAAAATAGTAATTAAACGGTTATAAGTAAATATACTTATTTTTTTAATGTGTAAATGAATTTAAATTAAATAAATGTAATTTAATTTCTTAATAACATAACTCTAACAAACAAAGGAAAAAGACGTATTAAATATATCTAAATGGTAACTAGACGAATGTCACGATATACAATGTTACGTATTTTTCATTAATTAATTTTTTTTCTCGTGTTTCTAATTTTTTTATAATTATTTTTAGTGTTTTTACTATTACTCTTAATGATAATAAATGACTTTAGTTGGTTGAAATAAAAATTATTAATGGGAAACTAAACGAACAATACGTGTTAAAGTTCATCTCTCCTTTCAACATGCATCATTACCAAGTAAAGCGATTCTCTGGAACTTTACTTGTCATCTAACTTTCTAACCTACTAACGAGGCAGAAAGTTAAGAATTTCCAAGAACAGTTTCGGCTCGAAATGCTTCTTGTCGTAGAGATAAGAGAAGGCGAGAAAAGCAGTCTGACGGTCGACTGAATGGGATTTTGGATAAAAATACCTCACTGTGTTGAACTATCAATGAAGAGCGGGTCCTGCCACTCTACATTCTTCTAGATAAGCTACGAAAGAAGATACAGCTGAGTACCTTGCCCAAAGTTAGAAATCTCTAATGACGTCACAAAATAGCATAACTAGTAATTAAGCCAAGTGCCTTCCCATCTCAAGCAATAAATGTAAATCAAAAGCAGAATGAATAACATTAACGATACAAATTCCCTAATTTGTAAACTTAATTAACTAAATATAAGCTTATTAATATATGAGAATATATATATACACTAAAAAAGAATTCTATTAAATTTGTTATTTTGCTTCTGTATTAGGAGAATGGAAAATGTTTTATTAAGGAAATTCTCACTTATATATATATACATATTTTTTTTTATTTAAATGAATATATATATGTAAATATTTTTATATTTGTATTATTGTGTAATATTTATTTTAATGTTAAAATTGTTCGAGCGCAAAATTTTTAAAAAAATATATATATAATGTAATTTTTTATAACGTCATTTTGAGTTGCAAACTTTACAAAAATGATGCAAAGTAAAATGGCTCGAAAAAAATTCTTTGAAATAGCAACATTATGTATCCTATACAAGAAAATGATTTTTCCATTTATCTTTGTTTACAAATGCAGCAGCTGTAGCTAATCTTAATACATTTTAACTTTGCTACAATCCTAAGCAATTTCCTTTTTTTTTTCTTTAAAAAATAAAATTAATAATTTATTTAACTTATTAAATAATAATAATAATAATTTTTAATGCTATAGTTTGTTTATTTCGTTCAGTAATTTTTAATTGACAGTTTTACGGTCGTTATTGTAGGTGTTGAATTTCATTCATAAATTTAATTAACATAATTANGATGTACCTGGTTGCGTCTTTTTGCTTTCCGGTTTGCTTCTATTAGTTGGCGGTCTACCACGTTTTTTTGGTGAACGTTGCATACTTATTAATTATTAATTTTCCTCGAACTTGGTTATTTCTTATTAGTATTAAACACTTTTGGTTAATTCAGATAATAAAATTGAAAAAATACACTAAATTCTAGATTTACGTCGAGGTGTAGAAACAAAGTCACCAGCAGCGCTCACGGTCAAGTCACGCCCCCCTTTTAGTAGAATAATTAAATATATAAGTAAAGATCTTATTCTATTATTGATATTTTACTTGTCATTCAAGTAAGTTTTCTTGTGAAAAGGAGAATTTAATGGAATTTATTCATACATCATCTGCATTTCTAGGCCATAAAGTAATTTGATTTGTTAGAATTTGAACAAAAGATGATTAGAAATAGAAAACATCTTCATCCTCTTCTGTAGATATTTATCATTTTATATTTTTCAATTAATCTGATAAACATATTGAAATGAAAAGTTTTACGAGAGATTTTATTAAAAGTGATTCTGTCATTTCAAAATACAAACAAACTTCTTTAAATATACACAGTGAATGTCTGTTTTAAGTGAACTCGTTTGCATATCCATTTAATTTTTCACTATTCTAAGAAGCAACTTCTAAAAGTTTAATAATATTAAATTTAATTAATATATTTATTAAAAATTAAAACAAGAAAAATGTAAATTTATTTATTATAATGCACAGGAAAAAAAATATATATATATATATATATTCAAAAATAGTGTAGATAATTTCCTTTACTGTTACTGATTATAAGGCTGAACGTTAAACGTTTTTTACGGCCATAAAATAATATATATATGTGTGTATATATTATACTTTCAAAAGATTTATCGTAATAACACATCAATTTTATTATCTAAAGGATTAAAATCTTTATGATTTGTTTTGTTATCGATATTTCATTCGCTATATTCCTAAATTTTGTAGCTAAGAGAAACATTAAAAATGTGTTTTGGTTGTAAGATGGATTAAAGTTAAGTTACTCGACGGGGATATTAGTATTCATTATGAACAACAGATAATATATTTTCATGCTGTGCAATGTTATAGATTAATATATCAATGCTAGTCATAAACATAAAATATAGGAAACAGCAGTTACTACATCTGCTGGGTTAAAATGTACACGTGCAACTGTATACGTTTCCCCTAAAAAAAGAAAAAAAACAAGAAAAAAAAAGGCCCACGCCTTTCATTTAACAAATTATCCTTTCCGTTTCTTTTCCAACATTGAATTAATTAATAAATTAAAAAAAAATAAACCTAATAAAATTATAAAAATACAACATAAAACAAGGTTTAATACCGTGTCGTATCGTGTAACTGTTTTCAATATTTATATTTTAATTTATTCATTTTGTAATTAATGAATAATAATGACATATGATATGCTAATTATTAATGTTTCAAAACTAATTATTTATTAATTTCACTTAGATTTGTGTCATGAAATAAATTTCAATTCAATTTATTTGGCTTAAGGTATATTTAAATAAAAGAGTGAACGTTATACGCGGAAAATATTATTATTATTATTATTTTGATGTTTCGAATGACGTAGAGATTTCGAGTAAAAATAGAAGATTCTTATATTGATTTTTGTGATATTTTAGAAAAAAAAATTTTTTTTACCGTCAACGAAAAATAAAAAAAAAATGATAAAAGTTTTAATATCTTATTTTTTTTTCTTTCTCGATAACAAAGTCAATATACCTTCCTACTTTTTAAAATTAATTTTTTATTATATTTTTAATTAATTAT
>NW_019384295.1:11481-13963 GCF_000671375.1 Centruroides sculpturatus | reverse complement strand
TATATTTTTAATTAATTATTAATTAAAATACTATATTATAAACGTTAATTTTATTTAATAAAATATTATTTATATGTATATATTTGATTTTTAAAAAATATATTTCTAACTGACCTTTAATAGCCTTTTATTGGTTGATTGACTTATCAGAATCTACTTAATATCTGCTTATTGATCAAAAAAATTCCTACATAAGCTTCTATCATAATGGTTTTTTTTACTAAAAATATCACTTATGAATGTTTTCAGATAAAACCTGAAGTTTTTTACTTAAAAAGACCAAAAATAAGACATAAATTTATGTATTTATTAGCAAAAAAACACGACGACAAGTTTATTTTTTATTTATTTCAATTAAAATACTTAAATAAAATTAGTATATATTTTTCAGTAATTATTTTATTATAGTTTTATTAAAAAAATAGAATAATTTTATTCATTTACCCTTTATAAAATCAATGTATAATTCATATTACCGAACACGACCTCGTCAACACCAAAAGTAATGATAGGGAAGAATCAAATTACGAAACTGTTTATTATTATAATTAATTTTACTGAAGTAAAAGTATCTATCTTGTGTTATATTATTAAATTACAGATAATAGAGAGTTGATAGAATCCGGAAAAAATTTTTTATATATATATAAGACAAAAAAATAAGAGAAAAATATATATAGAAGAAAGAATCGAATAGTTCGATGATGATCTAAAAATCTATTGATAACTGACAATCCAAGTTAGGAAAGAAAAAAAGTAACAGAAAACACCTGAGACCTTTTCCTGTCGTGTTATATGCAACTTGTACAAGGAGTATAAAAGAATAACATTGAAACATCCAAGTTTGGCTCCAGGGGTGATACTTGGAGCTGAACTTATAACTAAAGGATAAAGCACACGAGATGAAAAAGTATTAATGGATTATCCAAGTTATAAACGTTCAATTTTCTTTATTTCTTCGATGCAATCATAGAAAATAAATAAATGTTTAATCCGAAAAAAGAATAGTTCTTAATAAGGTTATAAATTTTTGATTTATTTTTTTTTTTAATAACAAAATAGTAATAATAATAATAATAATACGCTCATTTGTATGTACTACTATACTGTATGCATGTATAAAAGAAAATTCTCATTATGTAGTTTTTTTTTTTCTTTCTTCTTTATTATTTCATAAAAAAATTCTCATTTGATAAATGTTTTTTGTTAATCTTTCTAGGAATAGTTAATTGTTTCTGGCATCCTTTTAACTCGCCGTTTTCCTAGTTTATTAATGGGTGGCTAAGTGCCAAGTTGAAAGTTGGAGATAAAAAGAAAATATGGAGTCAGTTTCTAAGAAATTTCACGAGTCATTTCTTTCGTTTCAATTTCCGATAGGTTATCGACTGCTTCCTCTTTTCAGCCATTTTTTTAAAGTAAATTTTTGTGTAATTTTTTTCTTTTTTTTTAATATTTTGATAAAGGTATCGCAAAACAAAAATGAAGTTATCGTAAACGAAATTGTGTATAATATTCAAAATAATCAAAGAATTCTGTTGTTATTTTAATAATTAGATATTAAATTATGTAAAAATTCATTTAATCTTAATTTATTCTAATTTTTTTTTGTAAATATTCTATAGTTTTATATGGATCTACCTACTCTAAACTCTTTTTAGAGTAATTATTGTTAAATAAATTAAATGGGAATAAAATTAAGAAGTATGAAAATTACATGAACTTAATCAAGAAGATATACCATTAAAGGAAAATCTAATTTTTATATGCAACGAATTGTCTTTTAATGTAGAGAATAAAAAAAGTAATAAATCGACTTTATTCTCTTAAAAATAATTCGAAATTATCAAATTTTATGATGAAAATTGTACCAGAAAAGTTTGCACTTAATTTAATCTACAACATTAATCAAACGAAGTAGATCGTAAAAGTAATTGCCATATCGAAGAACAACAAGAAAATAAAGCGAAATAATACATTGTTGATATCCTATAAACATTTATCTTCTTGGAGATTCCTATTTTGATATTTATACCATAAATCTCCATGTTATATTTTAGTTTTTTTTATTATAAATATACATAAAAATTATATATATATATATATATTTCAGTTAATAAGATATAAAACTAAAAATGTAGAGTTTTTAACTACAAAATTTATTTCTTGTTTCTAAAAAAATACACAGATTTCTTTGAAATGTTTTATCATAATTGCTTAAAATAAAAATAATAAATCAAAATAAATTATTATATTTTTCCACATATTAAATGTATTACTGTATATTTTGATAGGAAAAAAAATTTATTACAATGATTATAGGATTATTTGTAAAGTATATCAAGTATAAATAAAATATGATGTAAAGTATCTAAATTATCTTTTCTCTTTGAATATTTTTAAAATTTTAATCTGAACAGAGTAGTTTTAATATATATATATATATATATATTAAAAATTATTTATAACCATAATATATTTATAA
>NW_019384295.1:0-4003 GCF_000671375.1 Centruroides sculpturatus | reverse complement strand
CAATTTACAGCATTCTAATACTGTAAATAAAAGATAACTTTTATGCAAAAAAAAGAAAAGAAAACCTTAAATTGAAAGTTTCCGTGCATAAAACTAAGATCAAGAATATTTTAAAAAATAAGTTTTAAGATAAAAGTTGATTTACCTTAAAAATAATATAAAGAATTCAATTAAGAAAATACAACTCCGTAATCGTTTACAAAATTAAGTACAAATCATATTTACACTTAAACTATTTAAACGGTTGTAACAATAAAATAAATAATCAATGATATACTTTAATTACATTTAAGTAATAATATAAAATTTTAATTACCAATTAACTACAACAAATTCTTTAAGATGTTTTCACTTTAACATTTACAATTTAATGTATTTTGTACCACAAATTCTCATTTACAGAAGTGTTTAAAATTAATCAGATTAAAACTTCAATTGCTTTTTTTTTTCTTTCTCTCTCCTCCCCTTTTCTTATTTTCTATCTTCCGAATCTTAAATCCATCTTTCCTTTAATTGTTAATTCCTTCCTTTAATTCAGAAAAAATCTTTCCCCCTTTTTTTTAAAAAAAATAAGTCGTTTAAAATTGAAAAAATATACATATATATAATCTACAGAATCGCTCTAGCTGGCAGTATTAATTAAATACCAAGACATTTTTAAGAATGAAATAGCTTAATATTGAATTTTTGTTTGTAAGAAGAAGAGATATTAAAGAAAATTTCTTTCAGATCTGTACAGAGATAATTAGAAGATTAGAAGTCATCCATTTTTTATACGTTTGGAGATTACAATCTATCAGTAAATTCAATTAATACTAATTATACTATTGTTTGAACATTTGCATGTTTAATTTACATTACAAAAGTAATTTTTATATTTTCTATAATTAATTAAAATTATTTTTTTTTCGTAATAAATACACACATATATACAATTAAAAAAAAAGTAATAATTTATTCTACCAATTAAATTCGCAAGTACTTATTAATCTTATAAACGATAGAAACGTAGTATAAACTAAATTAAGCATTTATAATATTAAATTAATACCTTATTATATAAGTAAATTATTTAATATGCATACATATATATTGATATAAACCATTAAAAATTAAATTATAACTGAATTAAACATTATTAATTAACTTACTCGTGCTTTATAAGGATTAATTTAACTGTAAATTCGAAATTAAGTTTTAATTTAAGTTATAAAATTAATAAATATTTTGTTTTTATATTATCGTTATTTCTTTTTTAAAGTGTAGTTTATTAGATATAATAATAGATTTGTATGTTAATGAAGAGCTATGTAAATGGTAATGTATTTAAAAAAATAAAAATAAAAAAAAAGGAAAGTGCTTGATGGTCTAGGTAAATTTTCTGCATTTTGCTATTAAAGTAGAAGTTTTTAAATATTTTTCAACATAAAATACTCGTTGCAATACTCATTAGTAGGGGAAAAAAAGGGAAATTCGCTATCGAAACACATTTATTACATTACTGTTCGAAAATAAAAAAAANTAAATAGATACAATAAAAATACAAAAATTAATAAAATTACTATCTCAAAACAGGAATGAATGGTGATATCTTACAATATATATCACTCCTCCTTTTTATTTATAGAAGTTGACAATGTCTTTGCATTGATATACTGCTGGATTTTCCACTAATAATTTTTTTTTTTTTTTAATATAAATGCATTTTAGTTATTAAAAGCATTTTAGAGTTTTATTTTTGTTTCTGAAATAATTTTAATAGTATGATAGTTTAAGAAATGATTATAAGAGAGATAAAGATGTAAAAGAAAGAATTCAATGAATTATGCTTAATTAATTATATCTACATAAGTAAAAACAGATAAGTTAACTAATTTGTCAAATTTTTAACACGCGCATTCGGAAAACCACTTTATTATATCAATATAATGGATATTGAATAGTTGAATCGAGATTTAATTATACTGTTATAATTTTTTCGATGTGCGACATTGATTTTTAAAAATAATTTTGAAACTGCAATTTTGTAATTTTGATATTCTTATTTGTTGAATAGCTTGCTTGACAATAATTATCAAGTCAAGTCAAATAATTCACAATTAAAAACATTGTCAAGACAATGCATTTGAATTATTAAAAAGTATAAATATAAATGGCAAACCTAAGCTATATTTAAAATTTATTGTGTTTCGTTTCTATTTATGGTATCTATCATTCATAAAGTGATAAAGGTTTTAAGGGCGATTGAGTTTTGGATGTCCGAAGAGGGGAGGGAGTTACGGAAACTGGACAAACTAAGACGAGGGGAAGGCAAATTTCAAGAAAAATGCGGGCATAATTTATGGACAACCTCTAATAAAAGAGTATTGGAGCATGCTGTTCCATCATCATAGCAGATGATAATATCGACATATAGGAAAATACACGTTTTTTAACATCTTTATTATTAACAAAATATGTAAAAAAAGGAAAGTGATAAAAAGTTGAAAACAAAATGTAAATTTACATGGATAAGATTCGAAGTCCACGAATGTTTCTCTGGAAAGAGTTAAGATTCAGTAGACAAATTAAATGTTGATTAAGATGAATTTCAAATTTGAAACGTTCAACGTATTGTACAAAAATAAATATTTTATTTGAAAAACATCTGTTAGAAATAATTTATTGAAGAAGGTGATATATTGCGGCGGCAAAAATATACGTGATACTATCGTATAAGTTACATAATTTTACTTAGTTTATTTATTTGAAAATTTTATTAAATGTTCAATTGTTTAAGTCGAATAACGTATATTGTTGACCTGATAGCCTAGGGCCTAGGTGGTGAAGCCCTGAGCCTGCCATTCTGTGAAATCCTCGAGTTCGAGTCTGGAACAGACACTCGAATTTTTTAGAAGGGTATGTCACGAAGCTTGACATACCGTTCTAAAAAATTCTTATATTGTAGTCAAGTTTTCAACTATAGAGCTATATTTATTTATCAATTTGTAAGGTTATATTAAGGTATTTATCAAAATAAGGTTATTGTAAATACACAAACACACACATATATATATATATATATATATAAATGTCTTAAAACTATTTTAAAATTACACCTTTAAAGAGAATAACAACACTTTACAACAAAACATTTTATAGTAGTTAAAAATGCTATAAAATATGCTTTAAAAATAATAAAATTTTAATATTACTATTTTACAACTTGTGCACGACATAAATCCTCGTATAAAAATTTATCTTTTAAGTTATCTAGTTAAAAATTTTTCATTATTTTAACGTTAAAAATGTATTTATTAATTTTTTTTTAATCTTTTTAAATTATATTTATTAGAAGTAATTAAGCCATCTCCATTCATAATTAAGATTAATTAAAAATTAATTGAGAGCTTTTATTCAGTAAAAAAATAAGCTTGAAGTGTGTGAATGATAGAATATAAAGAATGCTATTTTCAGAAAATTTGCATACTACGGTCCTTTTATTCTCCTGTTCGCTAATAAGATTTTAATAGCTTCAACATCCGTTACCTAAAATCCGATATATCCATTATTATATTATAGAATGATCATTATAAAGGTAGAAAAAAATGATTGGATCGTTAAGTAAAAGCTCTAACTTGTAAAAACAAAGTTATGAACATTTAGAAAAAAAATAAAAAAAAAAATGTCAAAGACTCCATTGTTGACAATATCTAAAACATTGTTAAGATCAAACAGACCGATCTTAGTTACAAATTTGATAGCTGCTACTTCTCTGTGAATGTTTTTATATATATATAACATGCCAACAACGTTAGATAATGATGGAAGCAATTTGAATTCAATAGTAGAGAGATAGCAGCTTTAAAAAAGGTATACATGTATCCTAAATTATGATAAAAATTCCGGAATTTTCACACAAAAAGATTAAATTTTAATGATATAAATCCTCAAATAAAAGATTATTCTTTTAAATAACAGTTTATAAAACCTCAAAAACCTCATTTAAATCCTTTACTGATTG
>NW_019384294.1:1262787-1350324 GCF_000671375.1 Centruroides sculpturatus | reverse complement strand
ATGATAAGCACAATTACTAAACTTCAATACTACACAACTGTGAGTATAAAACATATTTATCAAAAATAAAAATATACAGTCATATAAATAAAACTAAAATAATTTTAGTACTAAACATTCTTTGTGACATTATGTGATTAAATAAACTGAAGGGAACTTGATATAAAATTTTATCATTATAAGTAACTATTAATTTTCATAAAGCATCCAGAATTTCCAAGAATAATGTATATACAGTATATATATATATATTAATCACCTTACCTTTTATGCAATAAAATGAAGCCATTCAAGAGAAAGCCTGAGTACTTCATGAATTGTTCCTTCTGATGATAGGTACACTTCTCATTTTGCATACTGACTTACATTTGATCTGATTTATTGAGCAAATATCTTCATCATATGGTCAGGTTCAATTCTTTTATTATATCTGATATGTGATAACATTGGCTACTATTAACAAAGGATGCAAAAGCTTGCATGTACAATGAAAACACCAGGTAACTCTGGATTAGACTCAAACTTAACATCCAAGTTAAAATACTACTGTTGAAAATAAAAAAAATATTAATAATTGTAAAAATTCAAATGCACCCAATTATGTTTTTTACATACTTTTTTTGATCTAACAGGTCACAATACATTTATCTTTTTTAAAAATAGAAATATATTTAGAATTTTTTTAAAAATGTATAGCAACAATCAGTCTTTCATTTTAAATGTATCTGAATGAAGCAGTCAGAAAAAATTTAATTCAGTTTTACAATTTATTCGTATGATTGCATTTCTTCCAATTTTTTTCCGCATTGAAAATTTGTGTATGCCATTTGGTGTTAATAGCTAGAAGTATTCTGATATTTAATTAAAAAAGTCAAAGGAAAAAGTGTGTGTGTAAATAATATAAATTTAGTTGATAAATTACAATTATTCCTCTTCTAGAGTGAAATTATTTTTACTGTTTTTAAGGTCTGGAATCAATCTTCCACTTTTTCATATGGACAGTATCTTTTTTTACATGGATATTTTGGGAACATAAAAAGAATTGAGTATATATCAGGTTCTCAAATAAATGACCTTAATATATTCAAAGCTATAAACCTTAAACATTTTCAGAAAATACTGTAGAAAATCTTTTACAATTTTATAAATATGAAATTAAAATCTATTTATTATTATTATACTTTTGGTGGAGTGTAGACTACTCCATTAATACTAGTACATAGTACAACCAAGGCATAGCTACAGAAAAATTTACTGTACTATAGTTATGTCATTTCATGAGTGTCTCTGTGTTTAAAAATTTCATAACTGTGGCATGTTACATTATGATTTAGTATAAAAATCATCTATTTTAAATAAAACAACATTATATATATTATTTATTTATCTGAATAATTTTTAATCTACTCAGTTTTATCTTTGAAAGATAATTTCCTATTGTCCTTCATATAAGATAATCCTAATATAAGTGGAAATCTTTTCTTAAAATACTATTAATTAGAACAGCCTCTAAACATTAATTTTTAATTTTTTTACATTTTTTTAAAAATCTTTAATAATCATATTATTACAGAAAGTATCACATTTAGGTATTTAAAAGTTTAATAATTTTTTCTTAAAATAAATAATAAATCTTTTAGATCCATATTTCTCATTAGATCTCAAACTGATGGTGAAGTCCAAAATGATACCACTGAATATAAGAACAGATTAAGTAGTTTTACTGCTAAAAAATTTCCAAATTAAAATTTTATGCCTTAAGTAGGATGACCAAATAGCCATGAGTAAAAAGAACAAAAGAACACTGCTTCAAAATTTAGGATATTAGGAGAAAATGAAGGACTTTTTTTTTTGGTATATAAAACTAGGGTTTCCAGCAAATACTGATGTAATTTACAGCATGAATCAGTGAATTTATTGTAAACTTTAATTATTTACATATTTACCTCCAAAAAGTTTTGAAATTCTTGAAATTAGGGCTTTCGCAATTACTTAAAATTTAGTTCTGAACACTAGACAAAGACTAAAATATGACATGTCCAGGAGAAAAAGGATGTTTGGTCACTGTAGTCATAAACTTCACAAAAATAGCATAACATAGTAATTTATTTTCTAAAACATTTGTTGGAAATCAAAAATACTAAAGATATACTCATTTTGTTTATATAGTCTTGCATGGAGAACCATATGAACCTTTTTGTTGATGTTAAAAATCATTTCCAAAATTGCTTATGTTATAATTTCTTAACAAGCAAGCATAGGTAACATAAAAGTTCAATAACCAAGTTAAAAAGCATCATTCTAAAACCATTTTCTGGATTCTTAATCATCATTGTGTAAATAATGTCTTAGTTAATACACACAACCACAGAAGACTCCATAAAAATGATAAACTCCCTCCATCCATGACTTCACTGGTAACATACAAATTGCTAGGTAACTTCTTCAGAAAAGCTATTACATGGGGCAACAAGAAACTAATATACAAGCACAACAATACAATTTATGGCTTATTGTGTAATGACAAAGACCCAATCGATCCTACCACTACCCCAGGAGTGCATGAAATACCCTTTACGCTAGGTCTAGTAAACAAAGTCAGCAAATGTATAGGGTACACATCCCGAAACCTTCCTACCAGGCTCAGGGAACATCAATATGATGTACATAAAGGAAAAAAGCATCACAACACTGGCTATTTTGGCAGCAGTTCCTGAGAATGTATCACATTCCATGAATGCAAAACTCCTAAAAACCAAGGACCAACATACAGGAAAAACTCTAGTAAAAATAACTACTGTATATACAAACATAGTACTAAGAATTCATGTATTAATCATAAGGATACCACTTGCTTATCCATACCATGGAAGTGTTATAAAATATAAACCAAGATGAGGTCAAAACTACACACTAATTATTTTATATATTCAACAAATTTTGTGGTGGATTGTGATCATTGTTTGTATTTTATGCTTTCTTTATTATTATTTTTTATATTTTATTTTATGTTGTTTTAGTTATTTGTCATCAATTCATATTTAGAACATGGTTAAGAACATTAAAATTAAAATTTAAAAGACTTCTATTACACATACATTCAATACAGAGGATGACTATTAAGATAGCCAAAAACATTTGATAAATAAAAAAAAATTGTTACTGGAACAGGCTAGAACAGGCATGGCCAACATATGGCCCGCAGTCAGAAAAAATATAATAATAATGAACCAAAAAAAATTTAAGTTTATTCATAAAAAGCAAGTGAGCACTTAAACCTTGAAACCAGGCATTGTTTTAGCTTCTTTGTGTATGTGACATTTCTTTCCAAAAAAGTCTGGTTTCACTCAAATTCAAGATTTGTTCTGGCAGTAACATTTTTTCTTTATAATTTAATCAAATTGATCAACTACTATTTCTACAAGTGCACTTGCTGCTTATTCCTGATTCTCCAATTATGCAGGTTTTGAATCACCAATGAAAGTGTTCAAACCATCCATGGCTTGGTGTAAATCTTATGTTTCTGTCAATTATTAATCTTTGTGTGCCTTCAAAATCTGAAAGATACTACATGCTTTGGTTTGAATTATTAAAAGCTTCATAAGCATTCATTTTTGTATCTAGTTGTCAAACCAGATCACCTCAATTTCATGAATGAGGCCTTTGCTGTCTAGTTATATTTGTCTATCAAGATCATTGGTAATGGTCAAATATGACAGCTCAAAGTCATATACTATGGGGTTTAAGTTTCTTACCAGCTTCACGGTTATTTATAATAGTCATTTTCATCTCAAGATTGATAGTCTTCTTTCAGTAGTTACCGCTTTATTCAGGTGAAATCATGCTCTTCCTTTTCGTCGGCACCTTGTACTAAGTGTGTACAATAAAGTACAAATTTATAAATTAAATATAGTCTTAGAGATTGAAAATGCTTCTTGTAGTGGATACTGACTGACTGGGAGTCAGACTAAGACTAAGAAAGGAGGAGAAAGATTGAGAAAAGGGTTTCCCCACACTGGAAAGCTTTGTCATTAAGTCCAAGTTGTCATTAAGTGAGGAGTGATGTATTAAATATTAAGTACAGGTATCCCTTGTATAACACGTAGTTATGTTAAAAAATAGTGTAGTTATGCAAATCGATGCTATACAAAACAAAGGACTAATGCAAAACTTAAGATTATACTCAAGAAGTTAGCAAAAGTATACTGTTCTTTTTCATTACTAAAGAGAAATATGTTTATTAAAACAGTTGATCCTTTATTTCCAATCAATAATTAATTAACAATTACAATTAGAAATACTATATTACTTAGTAGTAATTCAAACACAAATTATTATCGTATTTATTTTCAGGCACTTGGCAATTTTTTATCATCAAGTTTTTATTTAGTTGATGATAAAAAACTTGATGATAAAAAATTGCCAAGTGCCTGAAAATAAATACGATAATAATTTGTGTTTGAATTACTACTAATAACTACTAGCACGGTTTCAAAGTACCACAAACTATATTACTTGTTAATATTCATTTTAGTTAAACCAGGGCATTTTCTTTTTACAAAGTATCATCACCATATCAGCCCTTTTGTTGATCTTGATCAGAAGTAGCAGCAACAGTTTCATATTTTATATTTTTATCATAAAAAATTTTTTTATGAACAATAAAATAAAAATATGCTATTAATTAAAAACTTGTTCTAGTGGGTCACGTTTGTTAAGTTGAGTATCAAGCAACTTTTTTCCAGAATTTGTGTTCAAGTACCAAAATACTGCCATATTTTGTTCATCATTTTACAAATGATTGCTTACCTACAGTTTAAAAAAAGTTTAATAACACTGACTTAAAAATGTTTAAATAAACTTTACTAAATACAATAATTAATCAATGTAAAGAAAACACAGTAACAGGCTTAAGGGCTAAAGTATGAAAACAATGATGACAACACCCAGTTGATAGGAAAAATAGTACAATTTGTATCTTACTTCTCCTATTAGTTTTCATTAAAGTAAACCTGACAAAAAGCACAAAATAATTTTGAAAATTTCATTATTCTAAAATCCATAGGCAAATTGAAATGATGCATGCTTACCTGAATTTAAAAAAAAATATAAAATAAAATTTACAGTTAAAAATTGTGAAATTTTGAACGAAGAATTTCCAAAACCATGTTAGATTGAAACCAGAAGTCGGGTTGTACAGTGGATATCCCCAATTTTCAAACCATGTTGTAGAAGTACCGTGTTATACAAAAGAAACCTGTATTTTCATTAATGTAATGAAAGTTTAGAACTATAATTATTATGACATTGCAATCATGTCATGACTGTAAGCATTAAACATTGCTCAATATCAAAACTTTATTAAAAAAATTATCTTTGATAATGGATTTTATTAAGATATTGTCAACATCTTCAGTAAACTAATTTGAAAATAAGATTGCAGTAAGCAAGTAAGTAATGAAAATGACACAAGATTTCAAATAAATATAAAAAAAAGGATAGGAAAATTATATCTTTATTGACAAATGAAAATAATCTAGAATTATTTAATTTCATTTTATATTAGTTAAATGTGTGGTTCATATTAATTTAATGTCTTTCATTTTTTAGGTAAAGCATTCTACCTTTTGATTCACTAATTAGATATTTATTTTAATATTCTAAGTTCTAAATTCTAAAGTATATAATTGCATTAATATTGTATTCATTAATACAGTGTGTTTTTCAGTTAAATATTGTATTGATAAGATATTGTAATTCATTTCACTGATGCCTATTACATTATGTTAAATTCTTTGTTACTGTATGCATTGCAATTGTATCTAGTAAGCCAAATAAATAAATATATATATATATAAAATGTTACAGTCTTTAATTTCAGATTATATGGAACCAATAATCTATTATGTAAAATTAAAAGTTAGATGTGTATGTGTATGTGTATAGTAAAGATTATATATACTTGTATATATAAACATATTGATTTTGGGTTAAAATTAATTGTATATACAGGAAATACTTGTTAGTTCAAAATTCAAATGACAAAATAATTGCAATTCCAAATTATCTGAGATTTACATATTTTTTTTACATGCCAAATGTCACATAACTGATGTAATTTATTATGCAAATGGAATATGGCTACATATACAAAATGCTATTTCCATTAATTAATAATAATAATAATACAGTAATAACATAAATGTGAAGATAAATAGCATGTGTCCGGTAAGAATCTTGCAGGTTGCCAGATAGGTTTTATAAAATGTAAAGCAGAATTCCTCAAATTACTTTTAAAATGGCCCAAAAAGTACAGGGTGTCTTCACTCGAGTACAACTTTAAAAATGCAAATTACTCACAAACACATGAATGTAAAGGCAAGCTTTAAGAACTGAACATACCTGTATTTAGTGAAAAACAAGTCCACATTACAAAAAGGTGCTAAAAATGTCCTCCCCCAACGTCCGCGCACAAGGAAATGCGACACTCCATATTTGAGAATGTCCTCTGCAACATGTCACTTCAATGGCAGCAATTTTACACTCGATGTTTGCTTTCAGTTGTTCAATGGTCCTGGTTTTGTTTGCATACACCTTGCCCTTTAAATATCCACACAGAAAAAATCTGGGGGAGTTAAATTGGACAATCGAGGTTGCCACAAACCTTTCAAGATCATCCTGTCTCCAAAAAAAGATCTCTTCCATACTGGCATGAGAAGTATGGCACATTACCCCATCCTGTTGGAAGTAACCTTCTTGAAGTTTGTAGTTGTCCAGTTGTTTCACAAATTTGTCAAATATGGACAAGTAATGGTCGGTGTTCACACTCTCATCAAAGAAAATTGGACCAATGATCTGAGAACAAGAAATCACACACCACACTTTGATCTTCATTAAATAAGGAATATTTTGAACCTTGTTGCATGATGATACATGCACGCATTCACGAGTAATTTGCATTTTTAAAGTTGTACTCCTGAGTGGGACACCCTGTAGTAAGTTACTCAAATGTATTGATAGTAGCCTAGAGCCCTACAAATATCTCTATCTGCTACTCATAGCCCAATCTTGCAATCCCAAAAACCAGCCATATTTTATGAGATAAGAGAAAAAAAAGGTAGTCCATGGGTAAGGTAACACCTGAAAATGTGTTACTGTAAAAGCAAAGCCACATTGACCAGATTGTTTTTGGTCTATTGTTCTCTTACAGTGTGGAGGTACTTCATTCTAAATGAACAAGTCAATGTCAGAACCTGGGGTATCAGGAATAATATAAATATAACATTTAATACAAAAATTAATGTTAAAAGAATTACAAAATTTAATAGAAATGTTAATTTATCTTGTTACACTGTGAGAAAGCAGGAAAGACAAAATTTCATCAACTTTGACATCTTTTACATTTCCTTTGATTCAACGGATGTTGAAGTTCCTGCTAAATTGACAGCTGGTCCAAATAGGATCGCATCAGGAACAAACCCAATTGGCTGGTATATTTTCTATATAAGGGGACAGTATCCTTACATCAAGGCTGCTTTTAGACAGCCATGCCATAATTGTTCCTGCCACCCAAGACATAAAGGTCTCGACATTAGAAGTCATCTGTCACAAAGCTTCAGGTAATATGAACTCTTTGTAAACTCTCTAGTGATAGGGCAAAGTGTTAGCCCATTGTTCCCCTTGATATAATCAAGTTATATCTTAGTTTCAAATACCCATTTAAAATGTATATCCACTGTGTATATAGCTTCTATGCTTGAAATTAAATAAATAGTTTAGTTATAAAAGGGATTTGTCCGAGCTTCCATCAAGCAAAGCAACACAACCCCTTTGCTACCCAAACTAGCCTCAAACAAACAAAGAATTAGATCAGCCACTCAGATCTATTTAGATTAAAGAAATCGTGAGTTTAGGGTGTGAAATTTTGATTACCCTAGCTGGTGTCAGGACCTGACTGGAGACAAAGATTTTATAATCTACTAGTCTCCCCTTTAATAGTACAAATATAGCCATCATGGACAGTGGGCAAAGTTCTACCAACCCCAATCTCACGTATCTGTATCACAGTTTTGACAGAATTTTCACTTTGAATTACAAAGTAGCCATATTTCAAACTAATCAAATTCCTTTACATATAAATCTCTATATTCTTGGATAGGACAAAAGTACAGTTATGAACTAATAGAATTTTGAACTATCCAAGTTCGAATTAATGAGGATTTCCTGTAATATATTTAGGCCAGTCTTTAATTTTAATTATTTAATATTAACTCAATTTTAGCTCAAAAACAATCTAGTATATTAGATATATAACTGACTATCAAATTATATTTGGTTTATTGTATAAGTAATTCTGTCATCCATTATAATATTCAAAAATATAAAAAAAAACAGAATTTGGTATTTATTAATTAAAAGTTTTTCCCTAAATAACTTTCAAACAATCTTTAACAAATATGTTTATATTATTCTTGCATAATCAAATCTTTACTCTATAAAACAAAAATTTTTGGAAACATTTATACAAATCAACAATTTATTTGTCTTGTACATATAAAATGGAGATAAACAAATGAAATATGACACAACTGCTACAATTTATAATTATTCTTCGTATAGAAACAGGAACTGAGATTCTGACATTAAAATACAAGTATGAAATGAGTTTTTTCAGATGATTTTTTTAAAAAGTGAAATAATTTGCTTCTTTCAGAGCAAAGTTTTTGATTTTCCATCAAATATTGAGAGCAATATGAAATGGAAATATTAGTCACAAAGGATGGCTTGATATATAAATAAACAGATATGATTTAAACAACTATAAAATTTTGGAAATATTTAACGCATCTTTCAGCATAAAGTCTCTTAATGCCCACAGTGCATTTACAACATTTCCGTGATTTCCTGCTCCATTGGCTAACCAGTGAATGGGAAGACGACTGACATCACTCAGAGTTGTGTTTTCTCTAGTTGCTTTCAATTGGGCATCCCAATTACTGATATGCTTATTTTCTGCTTGTAAACCTTCAATATACCTAAACAAAAAATATAAAATATTTATTCGTTTATTCCAATACTTTCAATATATTCAATTTTCTTATTTAGAAAAATAAAAAATATATTTAATTTGTATTATTATTTCTATCTAATTATTTAACACTGAATTTCTTTGATATGGATAATAAATTTAAATTTCTATTATATTAATATTAATTGCACTATCAGATATTTCAATGCAAATGAAAAATACAGTAGAATTATTATAAACACACATATTGTTATCAGTAATTGATTACTATTAGAATTAGTTTGTTCCAAAACATATAATAAATATATTTTAACTTATATACAGTATTTTAAAATAGTATAAATTAGTAAAGATCCAGAAATTTAGCCTAAATCGTTTTTATTTCATAAAATACACATGATGAGCCACTTTTATGTTTTACTAAAATGTAACTATTAAGTTACTATAACAAGTTCCAGGAGAGAATCATTGAACGAATATATAAAAACTTTCAACTCTGGCTGTTGCTTACAAGCAAAGATCTATTTTGAATATGTGAATTTGAATCATTATGGGACTAGGAACTATGCTGTCAAATTCAACATTTGTTTTTTCTAAACTCTTTTAATCAATATATGATAATCCAATTTTACATTTACTAATTAATATAACTTTAATAAAAAAATAATAATTCTTTTTTTCTGTTTATTTAGACGTTTTCAATTTTTTAAACTGATTAAATGTAATATAAAGACATTTCAAAATAAACATCAATATTTAAATTTTAAGTATTACATGTTCTAAAAGAATAATTTAAAAAAAAATTAATTTAAATTAAATTATTTATAAAAACGCTAGTAGCCCAGGATGCCCCCTAGTGGGCGTTCTTTACAAATTCCCATGAGGCACGGTTCCTTTCACTTTTTTATTCCTATCAATATGCTCTATAGCTCTGTTAAAGTCTCAATCACGTCATACGGATCTAGATTCCTACCTATTAAACATTCTATAAATACTTTAAAATAGTTTAATTTGTTTATTTACCTTCGCTGGTAAACCTCGATTTTAAATCTATCCACCATTTTTTCAACAAATTCCCCGTGAGTCAATGCACAACATTCACTAAAAGTCACGGGATGTTGTAAATGTGCAGCGCAAGGTTAATCAAGGCATATAATAATTATTTATACCATTCCGTGGTATAAATAATAAATTCCTATTACAAATAAAAATAATTTATTGTTAATTTAAAATCATCGCTAGGGCGCCTCTAGTGCCCGTTTTTGGCATACCGTTACACAGACGGAAATGCGTTGAATGGGTTCTATAGATAGATTTTTACCTACTAACTTGTTTCATATTGTCATGGCAACAAAAAGCACAATATAAGTTGAGGAGTTTCAAAACTAAAAATCTATTGTATTGTCATCCAGAAGAATAATTTAACTGAGAAAGAATAAATATTAATTTTTACTAAAATAGTTAAAAAAAATTCATTTTTAAGGTAACTTGCTACTAACATTTTGCTTTTTTGCAATTCTGTTTATTGTAAACGATATTCATTTGAAGAAAATAGGAGTTCATACAAAACTATAAAATGGATTTCAGCCATTTGAAATGATTTATATTGATAAGGATTTGCAGTACACAGTAAAAAGTAAATTTTGTAGAATTCTGCTGTTTAAAAAAACAAAAACTTAGTAAAGTAGAACTTAATGTGGACTGAAGTGACAACATACTGAAAATGATGAGTTTACTGTATAATGATGATGCTAGTCTAAATAGCAAAATTCACATAAAGGTACCACATGTGCAAATTCATATATGTTCTAACCAATAATGAATATTTCTATTTGTAGTTAAATTTTAATTTTAAAAATATACTGACTATACAATGGCTACTTTTGAGTTTGTGAAATTTGCATTGTGGTGTTTTGCAGTGGCACCTTGGAAAAAGGGTTATGCTCTTTGTTAGCACAAGAACTGAGCTATTATCAAGTGTCTTCAGTGAATAACAATAACTTATTTGATCCTAGTGTGAGGCTCTGGACAGGTCCAAACCTCACTGAAATTCGTGTTAAAATCATTTATGTTTAAGGACAAAATTATCTTTTTCTTTTAGAAAAAAAAATAGAAGTTAGAAATAGTTTTTCTTAATGAAAATGATGCAAACTTTTAAACAATAAAACAATGGAAAAACGAAGATCGACTATCTTCGAATGGGAATCAAATTGAACTTCGATTTTGACCTCTTCCATGCCCCCGAAACGTTTCAAATTGTCACCAGATGACGAGAGGAGACCAATCGGAAAGTGAAATTGGAGGAAAATGGATAAAATCTGAGAATTCAAGGACATGATGGCTTCTTCTCCCGAAAGTTCCAAGTGGCAGATCTCCGAAAGTTCCAAGTGTGTGTGTCTCGTGCCCATCTTCATCTCCCGACCTCGGATCGACATCTTTCCATCAACGGAAGTAGACCAATCGTCCCAGAGTCATCAATGGAATTGGTCATTCGCAAACCAGGGACACTCCTTCGAAATGGAACTATCTTGGAAAGGAGAGAGGAAGACCCAGAGGCTGTTGCCAATGTAGAACTTCCAAGATCATGGAAATCTTGTATGCTTCTTTTGTGTCAAATAAATGGTTTCTTGTAACCATAGAGTCTGTCTCAGTGCTGATCGCCCACATACAACCCTTCATGACTGCTCAACCCTCTTGACATTTTTGCACCCTGTCGGAAACCTTATACTAGTGTTATATTATAGAGATCGAAATTATATCACATGTATTATTATTATTATTTTTTTTTTTTTTCCCCTTCTTTGAATGTTAGGATAAATCTTATGGAATATTCAGTTATCAAGAGTTGAGTTTCTGGAGCTCTACTGTACCTACTTAATTTTTTTGAATCTTTTATTCATCTGAATCAAAAATTCAAAACAAAATATATTTTCATGGCCAAGAAATTATCCTTTCCCAGCTATGTTTACAATATGTTATTTTATATTAAAATGATAATTTAGCTTACTTGATATAGGTTGTTGAATGTAATAATCTTTGCGCCCTTGGTGGACTGGAAATAAATATAGGATCTGGAGTTCGATGCCATGTTCCAATACCTTCAAAATCAAGAAATTAGTTTAAATTAATAAAATCTGAGATGATCATTATATATCAGTATTTGAAAAACACACATAATATGACACTGAAATAATTATGATTTCTTTTTATATTTTAATATAATCCTACCTTTAGGATTATTATACAAAAAAGCAGTTCTAGCAGTATTAGATGCAACAGTAAAGAGGAAAGGTACATGGGAAAGTGTAGGATAAGGCAATGTGGGAGCAGGATTTGGGATATGAAAAATATTTGGAGAAGAAATGCAATAGCCTATATTAAAAATGCATTAAAATAATATATATATTTTTGGTAAGCAACACACAATATTCACAGAGAATAATTTCAACTAATATATTTAAAGCCATCAAAAATATCATTTTTCTTTAAATATTAAAACTTAAAATCTCAACACAATCAAATACAGTTTATTTCTGTACATATCTTACCTTGAGATACATAAGGTAAAGTCATTCCAGTGTTTGATTGGGTAACGTGAGTATTATAAGGTATTCCAGGATGATAATTTGAAGGATGACCAGGAAACATGCCTGGTGCATAAGCAGGTATATCTGCAAAAACATGCAACAGGGAACAAACCATGCAAAAAGTAAATGAAAAGAATGCATATCACATGCCAAAATGTGTTAGTAATTTAAAAATAATATGCACACATATGTATGTATATTATTTTACTTGCATTTATTTTTGAAATAAAAAATGAATAATAAAAACAATCTAAAAATGTAAAATAAAAATGAACAACTTATTTTAAATAAACATGCTGAATATTAGCTATATTCTTACTTGAATTAGGTCCTGAGGTACCAGGAGAAGAGCGACGTGAAGGTACAAAATTCCTATTATGAAAAAGAATTTATTAGATCTTTACATTCCATTATTAAATAATTTAAATAAAATTTTAAAAACACACAACACACACACATATATATATATATATATATATATATACAGCGGCGGCCTTATCCATTGCGAGGCTCTGGGCGGCAGATCTTTGCGAGGCCCTGGGCAGCAGATCTTTGCGAGGCCCTTGTCCTTTGTGCAAAGTATGTGAATTGAAATAGTAGGCACTTATTAATATTAATATATACTGTACTATAAATTAAATTTATTTTATTGTTATAACTAATAGCCAAGGATAAAATAAAAAGTTTTAAATATCAACTTTTTTCTACTTGGTTGTTGCACGAGGCCTCTCCAAGAGAGAGGCCCCGGGCGATTGCCCTGCTCGCCACCCCCTAAGGCCGCCACTGTATATATATAAGACATAAAATCATTGATATCTGACCTGTATGTCAAGCTTATCCTTTAAAATCCAGAAATATACATGCTTTAACACTAATAAATTATTATCAAAACCAACAGTTTTAAACAACAATTGATATGTCATTTTAATTGCTCACACTCAAAAATTCCTTCCCCATTTCCCCAAAATGTAGTAAATTTGGTGTTAATCCAAATTTGCAACATTTTGAGGAAATGTGGTGTGAATTGAGTTTTCTGCTCTAGACTATCAATATATAAAATATATACATATGCAGTAAACCTCTGCTAACTTGGACAAATGTTTTTGAAATGGTAATTTAAAATTCTTAACAATAGAAAAATTCTGGATATCAAAAACATTTGTTTTTGATTCCAGAACAGAAATGATAATAGAAGAATTCTCTTTTCTATTACCATTTCTAGTACCATGCATTATATTACTGTAGTCAATAAGTTACTAAAAACTGTATATTGCTGTTTACTGTACTCTTATAAAATTTTTAAAGCCTATTTTTAGTAATAATAAATTCAGCAGTAAAATTGTAGCTCATTAAAAAGTTCTGTTTACAGCTGACTGTAATAAGTTACTTTACTGTATATTCAGGTTCTCATTTACCATGCCATCAAAGAAAACTTGCCACTAATTCTGATACAACCTTCACTCTAATTAGTCTGAGTTAGCATGGTGTTTACTATATAAACACAATTTATGAATTGTAAGTAGTATAGATTTGATTTGTTGTTATTTTCTGTTCATTATCGCAATATGCTTAATGTGGATTAAAAACCAGGTATATTTAATTATACATTGAATTTTACATGGTCATTCCTTTCCTATTCAGTATTTACAGGGTTCCTACTCAAATTTTTGTTTTGAATTCCCTGACTTTCCCTGACCAACTTTGTCCAAATTCCCTGACCCTCACATTTTTTAGTGTGGAATATCGACATAATAAAACAGCATTTACTGTTAACATTGAGTACATTTAGCCCTCTTTTTGCACAGTTGATATGCTTCAAAGACTGCCACATTAAAAAAATACAGTACATACATCCTGTAGAAAAATGTTTGATAGAATCCACAACTTCAATGTAATGAAAAAATAAGCAATTTACAAACAAAACACAAGCTTTTTATTTTATCATCATTTATCATTATTATTTGTATGTAAATCTAGTAAATACAAGGTAACATAAAATCAACAAAAATTATTCTTTGATAAACAAATAGTACTGTACTGTGCTTAAAATGAACTCTTGACTTAGAAACACATAATTTTAAAATCAATCTTTCAACAAAAAGAGTAACTTTTTTTTAACCTTTTTACATTACCATCTGTTGCATATCTTAAAAACAGTTATTGCAAATATAATGTTTAAACATGCATTATTATATGGATAGGATAGATAGGGTGTGACCCATATCCTATTTCTGAGATCAAAGAATGTTTTGATGAGAAGAAATAAAACTCATATTTAATCACTGAGCCTTCTACTGCCCCCATGAAAGCCTCCAGTGCCCGCAAAGGGGCGTTATCACCCACTTTGAGAAAGGATGATCTAGACCAGTGTTTCTCAACCCAAAACTCATCGCAGACCGGAAAATATCTGCTTTTTTTAAGTGGACCAGTGACAATATTATTTTTAATTGAAAAAAATTCTCTGTTGTAAAAAGAACTGCAAACTACATTGAGCAATAAATATTTGTTATTTTATTTACCAGTACATTAGTATACAAATCAATGTGATCGCTGCTTTTCTTTTTTGCTAGTAAGATCATCAATTCTTGGAGTTAAGGCGGTAACTGCAAGGCGTGAGGCAGAACTAATACTATAATGATTTTGTTGTTTCAATTTTATCATTACCATTGCTGAAAACATTGATTCACATAAGTACGTTGTTGAAAAAGGTAGTAACATCCTAACTGCCTTTTTATGTAAAACTGGATATTCAGATTTAACTTTAATCCAAAACTGTGTTATGGGCATTGATTCAAACAATGTTTTAAATCCCAAGTCTGAACTTAATTTGATTAGTTTTTCGTATTCAAAGTCGTTCAATCTATTAGTTTGCTATCAATAAACGGATTAATAATCCACATATTTCCTATTTGAGAACAACGCATGGAAGGTACAGTATATATTTTTAAAGTTTTCGCGGACTGGTCAGATTAGAGTTGCGGACCGGCGGTTGAGAAACACGGGTCTAGACTATTTCTCAAGTTTCTATAAAAAATTTCTGTTCATTCCTTTTTTTCTCTAATAATTAAATTATTTTACGTTTTTCTATTTTAGTTCCGGACAATTCCGGAACCTCACACTTGTATTCCTATGAAGTCATAGTATTACGAAAATTGGGATTCTTAAAACTTATAAAATAAAATAAATACAGAAATAAACAACAAACGAAATTACAATTATACGTTATTAAAATATAGAAGTTCAGCGCAGAGAATCGTAACTACAAATCTCTTTCTTTTGCAACATAACTATAAAAATTGTTTTGGTGTTGTTTCGCACAAAAAATAATCAAATTTATTTTAATTTTTTAGTAATGTAATTATTTTTTTTTAAATTTACAGCTTTTTAATTTTTAAATTTTAATTATAAGCAAGTTAACATTGGTTAAACTATCGGATTACCTGTTGATTTTCGAAAATATAACTACAGAATATTTATTACAAGCATGATCAATCTTGCCAGTTTTTAAGCCCTAAATTTGCCAAAATCAGTGATATTTGTTACCCAATATCATTTCAGTTAACTAATTATTAAACTATGTATCGAAGTTGCGGAAAAAAACGGAAGAGAGAGGGAAAATATGCTTGCAGTACAGTACATTCAAGGAAAATCGTAACAACAAATATAAAAAGCTTGTGCCAACAACAAGTCAGCGCCAGTATTTTACTGTAAACGTCGGGTAACTATTTATAATTTTTTATGTTTTAAACTGAAAAACGATTAAATTACAGATTTTTACTGATCTGTTTAGCTATTTTGAAGTGAACATTCTAATAAATTACGATTTCAACTTTTAAAAGTTTGCAAACAAATTTTTAATTAGTTATTTTTTATTCTAATAAACAATTTCATTTTTTTATAATCGCTGAATTACTAAAATTAAAAATTAAACACTATTACATAAAAGTAGTTTATCCTGTTATTAATTAACTCCCTTGCTACTCACTAATTTTTAATATTAATGTAATTAAACATAAAAAATATTTAAAACTGGGGAAAAAACGAAAGAAATGCGTTAATTTTGAAGAAAAAGCTTCAAACTTTATTTTCCATTGTCTCGCCTTTCTGTGAAATCTGACACCGATGAGTCATTGTGTTTACAGCTGGATGACCTGGAGAACAGCTGGTGTTGGGATTTCCCGGGACATTCTCATAGAAGTCTCGGGAGGAGAAGGGTTTAAAGTAGAGTGAATACTAGCTGGCTGTATATTTTTAAATATTTTTCAAAAATTACGTTTTTTTATTGCGATTTCCGACCCCCCGACTTAATTAAACGTATATATAATAAAATATATTAATTTAAAAAAATTAAAAAACTATTGGAGGTCGTTTTTGACATCAGAAACTAGCTTTAAATAACTTTATCGAAGTAAAATCCGTGCACTACTACTTTAGAACGATGAATGAAATTTGATAAAAAAACTCCCATTAAAAAACAATTAAGAGTTAATCGTGCGTCATTAAAGGTATATTAAAATCGCGATAAAATATTTTCGCGCGGGAAAAAATTTTTGAAAAAATTTGGAGACTTAAAAAACATCCAAAAAAAACAAAAATTTTTTCGGAGGGCCCAAATGCCCGAGTTTTATATAACGCTATGGAACTTTCCCGAGTTATCTCGGGTTTTAAAGATTGCAGCATTACTTCTTGCCGCCTGCGTATGGCTATGATTGGTCATCTATATTCAGCAAACCAAATCAACAACGCAGTTAAGGAGACAAATTCCCTGACTTTTTGACAATTTTCGACAAATTCCCTGACTTTTTGACAATTTTTGACAAATTCCCTGACTTTCCCTGACTTTTTCAAAAAATAATGAAAATCCCTGACTTTCCAGGTGCGTAGGAACCCTGTATTTAAAATAATAACTGAACTGATTAATATAGTAAATTTATACTAAATTTTATTACCAAGTTATTTTCACAATCCTTTCTTAAATCCAATCCTGACTAAATTTGCTTAAGAATATACTTTAAATTAAAAACAAAATTTGAGTTATTCATTGATCAAATACAAATAAACTTTTTTAATTGTTAATAAATAGTAAATAGATAAGAACATAAAAGAATGTAGAAGCTATATATGTACACAATACTGATTCTGCCAAAAATTTTGAGATGAGAAATACAATTATATTTAAAGTAAGTTCTATAATTAAAATAGTTTTAATAATATCAGGAATGAAAATAAACTCTAGTTTGTTTACTCAATTTCATAAAAGGAAAGTAGGTAGATAAAAAGTAAGGTAAATGCTATTAAATAACAAAACAATATCTTCAAATTTGCCAATATAATAAACAACCTTTGTCAAGTAAAACAACTTTCCAGGAAAATTTAATAGATAAAGATTTACATGGCAAAGAAGTATTTTGGCTATAATATTATCACAATATATAATTCAAGAGGATGTTAAAACTCAGGAAATGCTGAATAAAACCATTCTTAATAAATAATAATATATGTTCTTGATTATCAGACCAAAATTCAGAATTAAATGTAATACTGAAGCCATTTACAAATATATTTAAGAAACTGAAGCTCATCAAATGGAAATGAATGATAAAATAATTAAATTAAAAAAAGGAGAATTTACACTAAAACTTAAATTTTTTCAATCTAATTTTTGTGTGTCATAAAGATAATAGATATATTGTATACGTATTTAATTTTTGATTTTTCTTGTAAAATACTTTTATAATTACATCTAATATGTATTTTGACAGATTTATATTGGATTCCTTGCTTTGTAGTTTATTTTCATATATGAATTTTATGAATTTTTACAATACTATGAAATATCCATTATATGTAATTTAGCAAATTTTATAAGTTATAAAAAAAATCATTAAAATTTTTCTTATTTAATATCAAACAAATTTTTGTCAAATAAAAAAAAAAACAACAAATTTACATTAAATGCATCTGAAGATTTTATTTAATGATTTTAATCTTATATTCTACAAAATTATTATATTTTAAATGAAATAACAATCAAATATTCATAAAAATTTTAAATATAAAAGCTAGAGTAAAAAAAAAAAAAAAACAGCCATTATTTGAAAATTTTTTGCTTATTCATATACTTATAATTTCAAAAATTTACCTGCTCCTGTTATCAGGAAGAATACATTTAGCAGCAGCTTTTAAATGAACCTCTTTGCAATGCCTGACTAGTCTCTGCATATTAGGAAATGGTCTAAACATGCATTTAGTAAGGTAATAAATTAATATAATTCTTTTTTCTGTAAATTTTAATTAAATTTATATAAAAATATAATGATGTGAATTAACTTACGGAACATTCTTTTTAATACGGGTACAGTTTTGCCATAAACATTGGAATTCATTTTCTGGTTTTAACAGAAATAAAAATACAAATATATACAGTTTAATAGATATTAATAATTCATATTGTAGTAATTGTAATCATAATAATACCTTTTGCATTTTGATATGATATATGGACATGACCATTTGGCTCGGTGATAAGATGATCAATGAGATCTTGATGATCTTCAAATTGATAATCACACCCTTCCCATTGACATTCATACACCATATTTTCTCCTTTTTCTGGATTTCCACCTTTTCCACTGTCACCATGGGCAGAAGCTGGGGAATGTGGCAAACTATCAAATCCTTCTTTGGCAGCATTTTCTTCATTCTGTTTTTGTGCTCTATCTTCATATTCAGCTTTTTGGGCAGCAGGAAGATTTCGCCACTATATAAAACAATATTAACAGTAAAAAATAGGTGAAATTTCACTAAAAAATTTTCAAATAAATATCTTTTAAAATATAAAATAATTAAATTAAAAATACTTATAATAAATAATATTACTGATTTATTTTTGAGGTAAACTGAAAAAGTTTAATTGAAAATTAGACAAATTTCTAAGTGGCTAGATGATATAAAAACAGAAAAATCAAGTAAGCAATAACTAACAAATCAATATATAATGATCTACCATGAGCATTTGTATCATCTGACAGATGATAATACTATTTTATTTAACTAAAACATGATAAATGGAGCAAAAGAAGTTATAAAAAAAAATCTCAAAATTTCCAATATTATTAATTTTAGTCGAAATTTACTTGAATTTTTATGAGTTGGCCTGCAATGTATATAGATCACTTAATAAAGTATAAATAATAAAATAATATAGAAAGAAACTGGGACAGAATTAAATTAAATATCAATATTATTTAACTAAATCTAATATTCTATTATACTAAATCAATGTAAAAATTAAAAAATTATTAGAAAAATCTACATGCTCAATAATGCATAATCAACATAATTAAATTTATTTGATGTACAGTACATTTAAGCCTTTAGCATTTTAGACTTTGAGAAAATAGAATACAGAATTGAAAAAAACAAATTTAAAAACATTGAAACATTTTATTTTATTTTCAAATTATAAAATATGTACTTTTTAAATATCAACATCCAAACAACACCAGGGGAAGTCAACAACATACCTTCAACATGTTACCAGTGTGAGTTGCAAGAAGGATAAAGTACATCACAAATGTTTTCGAACCATTTTTTGTGTTCCATCAGATATTCTGTGTATCAACTGAAGAACTTTAAATGATTCGAAAATGTTTGTGATGTACTTTAGCCTTCTTGCAACTCACACTGGTAACAGGTTCAAGGTACATTGTTTACTTTTTAAATTATTAATTTTTAAACTATAAAATTAATTTTCATAATCAATTATATGAATAATTTGTGGTAAAATAATTTAAAATCTACTGAAATAATACATATATATTCCATATATCCTGTTTAAGCCCTTATGTGGAGGAAATAACTTTAATAAACCAAGCTATCTTCACAATTAGCTGTTAAGATTCAGGATACATAATAAAAGATATTTTGTTTATTTCATGAGTTTATTTTAATTTTATTTGTATAATTGCACAATATTTATAAATTGAAAATTATATTTATTAATTTATAAAGTCTGTATTCTATTTGGTAAAAGCTTTACAAGAATAAATATCTAAAATCTTTTATAAATTCATATACATGAATTTACTGTGAAGTTAATATATATTATTAAGAATAATTTTGCTAAAGATAATTTTTGATAATTTATCCTTTTAATTTTTCTTAATATATATATATTAACATGTGAAAAATATTCCATGCTTGACTTAATATTATCTAGAAATGTAATAATGAAAACTTACTTCGGTTCCAATCATGCGGCTTATTTCTCCAAATGAACGATCTGGATTTGCCGCAACAACAGATTTTCTTACTTCACTAGCAAAAAGAATATAACCAGTAACTAGTCTCTTCATTGTTTTCTGGAAAAGAAGAAAATAATAATAATAACAATACTCTTGTTGTCAATTACTTTAATTTATATTATTTATTAACATAAAATTCAATCTAATAATCACATAAACATTTTTCTTTTTTTTTCCTATTGCCACAGCAGGAAATACAAACCTTAGTACAAGCTATTTTAAGAATACATTATCTATATTTTGTTTATCTGACTAATGAATGGTCTATCTAACTACCTACAGGACCAAATTGATTGTTTTTGTTGTATAAAGTCATTACAAATTTAATACCTTCTTAGAGGATGAAGGAGTAGCAAAAACTTGTTCATCCTTTGGGGTGCAGGAAGGAGGTTGATCATTAGAATCTTCATTGTCAGTCTCACTGTTCATCTTTGGCATTAGTGGTGACAGTTCCTATGTGATTAGAAATTAATGGATGGTTTCATCATTTCTCTTTGATAATATATTAAATTGTTTGCCACAACAAATTGATGCTACTTTCATCCTAAATTCAATAATGTATTGTATGTGTTTGGTGAATTTGCTTTCTAATTATAACAATTAATGGAATGGGTTTTCTAGTGTATTCATTTATTTGTATACATATTTCCTATTAATTTTGACAATTATGCATTAAATAATAATTTTAATCATTATGATTATGCCCATCTTGGATAACTGATAATTTCACATCCAAGAAAAATTATCATCATCTTAAAAATAGATCTTAAAATTCTGTGAAATTATATACATCTTTTCAATAATATAATTGAAATGGATGTATCCAGCTATCACTTCAGGACAACATGAAAGCAATTTTTAGATGAAACTATCACATGCATTTACAAAGCAAAATGAAAAATATAAGCAAACTAAAATTATAGAAAAAAGAAAACCAGTATTTAGTTGCAATATTTTCAAGAAATTAAAGTAAAATACGTTTAAAATTAAAGCAATACATTTAAATTATATATTATATAAAAATTATTAGGATAGAAGACAACAGAATATTTCTTTTAATTTATATTGTAATTATCATGAAAGTCATTTCATACAAAGATACATAAAATAAAGAGAAAGAGTAAAAATTATTCATAAGAATAAACTTATTTTAAACAATGTTAAAAAAAATTCTATTATGAACTTTTATTTTTTATTCATAATCATAAAAATATTTTGAATTTTTGGGTAGTATCAATTTCTGATGGTTTAATAAAGACAAATCAATAATTAAAAAATATTTCAACAAATATTATTATTATTATATAGTTTAGAAATTTATAAAATAAAAAAATAACATAATATATAATAATAATACATACAAAAATAAGTTGCCTTAAAAGCCAATGAAGTTTAATGCAGGCCAACATTTCAGTTAATATAAAACTGCCTCCAAAAAAGAGCAGAAACAACAGAAAGAATAAACAGCATTCAAAATATTTTTAAAATTCCAAAAAATAACAATAAAAAAATTAAAATAAGTATTCTGTAAATTCAATACATCAGAGATGATTCCTATCAAAATAATTTATCATTCTAGTTTTTTGTGTAGTATTTAACAAGATACAAATATCAGTACTTCTCTATTGCATATTATTTTTCATTTATAATTACATTTATATTATTATTTTTAAATCTTTATATTTATTCTTTATCACTTGTTTCATTATTCCTACAAATTCTTTTGATTATTTCTACTCTTACTCAAAGAAAGTTATGTATTAACTGAAAACAACTGTTTATATTAATCCTGTTTCAAATGGAAAAATTATTTAACTAACTTGATGTTATGCAATAAAATATTTTGAAAGTTTTATGTATAGATAGATTATTTGTTAAAATTAATTTTCTAATGAAAAATTTTAAAAGTATTTTAAGTACTTTAGTCCATATATATACAATTTATTGTAACACGACATGGATAATTTAAGCTATTAGAAACCTAGTTACCTAGTTATGGTAACACAGCAACAGCTAGAAATAGCAACAGATTAAAAATTATGGATATGAAAACAATTTAGATTCAAACTGAATTTTCTACTAAGTATTCTAATTGAAAAATATCTATATTCTGTACTCAATCATCCAAAAAAATTTAATATAATACATGACGTAACTTGACAAGAAAATATGAAAACAACATTTTATAGTAAACAAACCAACCATTATATGCATTAATAATATGATATAAATGTATTTTGTTGGCAATTATATTAATATATAATTATATTTATGAAACTTTATTAAATTTTATATTATAAAAATTATTTTTTAGTTCTTTATCATTTAAAAAAATATTTTAAATCATCATTGCCAATTTAAAAGACTTTAGAAACCATAACATTTAAATTAAATACTTTTTTCTAATTCAAGTCTTAAAATACTTTAAGCAGGATACCCTGGATATTAAACTTCATTTACTTTTAAGGCAAATTCTATTATTATTTTTATATTTATTAACTTCATGCAAGTTTATTTTGCTAAATAATAATACATAAAAGAAAATCTATATTCATAAATCAGCTAAATTAAAAATATAGTTACTTAAAAATTAAAAGCAACACAATAAAATTATATAATTTTTATAATGGAAGTTATTTTTATGAATATTTAAATCCTGTTGATAAAAAAAAATTATTTGAATTTTATGTGAACAATAAAATAAAATAATAACTAATGTACTTTTAGGATTAGATATAACAGTAATTTAAAATTTACTATAAAATAACATAGGTTACAGAAAAAAATATGTTAAAAATTGAATTCCAAAGAAGAAAAAAATTATGAAAAATTTTAATGCAAGTAATGGTTTCAAAATCTCAGGAGATTCATCTTTAATTCTAAAAAAAATTTTTAAATAATATATTTTAATAATGATACTATCATTCCAAGTTTTAAAGTTTTTGGTATAAATAAAAAAATGTTTATTATAAAATGATATGTTAAATATTTAAGGCTTCAAGATTTTTTACCTGCATTAGAAATTTTATGACTGCTATAAACTTCTGTTTTTTTCTTGATGGTTTCAAATAGACGATACAGCAAATAATCAACATTTTTATCCTCGGGGATTTTAATATCATATATTCACTTTTGTGTAATGTAGTTTGAAAATGTTAGTGTTTTTCTCAAATGACTAATCATTTATTAGAATATTGTAATATATTGTAATCTAATTATCCATTTGAGAAAATGTAAAATATAATTATGTATAAAGCCAACCCCATCATGTAATAATCAAATGATAATGCTGGATTTTTGAGTTATAATATGGCTAATTAATTACAAATATATGACATAATTTGGACTAAAAATAGGCAGTTAAGACACCATCTTGTATTCAATTTGATAATTAGAAGTTAATTAATTTAGAATGTTGTTGAAAAAGAAATCTGGAGTAGAATTCAAGCTCTCAACTTTTGTTTACTGTGCAAATGCATCGCCAATTATGATATTTGAACCTCATCCAATCTTTGCCTTAAGATCAATCAATTTGTAAGGTACAGTACAGTATAATCATACAAGTAATTCATCACACTGACTGTGGAGCACTATGTGCCTATGCTCTGTAGCATTCAACCAACGTAAGTTTTACCCTGAATGGTATATAATACGCTACAGTTAAAGCCCAAGGACTAAAGATGGAGAGTGTCTGGCAATGCCTATACACAGTAAACAGAAGTTACAGGTTTGAGTCCCACTCTGGAATGATCTTTTCTTCCAGAATATTTTAACTTTACTTCTAATTATTAAATTTAATACAAATGACAGCTTACACACCTACCTTTAGTCTAAATTATTTAATATCTTTATAATTAATTAGCCATATTATACCCTATATAAAAATCCAGTGGTATCATCTGATTATTAATGTAAAATGTTTTACACACATTATACATAGGTAAAGATTCTATGTATTTCTGAAAAATAACAACCCATAATGTTTCTATGAATTAATTAAAGATAACAGACAGCTTTCTAATTTACAAATTTATTTATTTCTCTTCAAAAAGTATATCTTATAATGATCACAATTCTTACTTCATACTGAAATAATTAAAATTATTCTAACATGAATTAAATTATGACTGGTCAAAATATGTTTCTCCTGAAAATATCGGGAAAATTTATTATTTTAATTACTTTTGAAAAAAATGGCAATTTCAATAAATACTAATTGAATGTTTTTTTTCCCTTCATCTAAAACCTCTTTTAATAAGCTTTATCCAAAGAGACTTTAGATAAAAGATATTCAAATATAATGAAATAAAATTTCAATAGTTATATCCTCTTCTAGATGTATGCAAATAAAAATGATAGAAAAGTTGATGATTTACAATGAAATTCTCTAAATTACATGAATGTTTATTTCACAATAGTTACTCAAAATCCATTAACGTATAAAATTTTTTGAAATGACATATTAACAAAATGTAACATTTTATGATCAAAGCAACATTCTTCAAATATTGTTGAAACATTCTATATGTTCTATGAAACTTGAGAGTTATTTTCATTTCATAATAATGATAAAAATCATAAATGAAATTTCCTTTGCATAGCATAAACTATGCAATTTTTTCTCAAATTCTCATAAAAATATCATTTCATAATTTAAAGTAAAATTTACTCATACCTTTCTATTAAAATAAATTACATACTGTAATTTATTTTTGGTGAGGATTATTCATGCTGTTGAAATAAAACTAGAAAGATTAAAGATTAAAATGATAAAAATATATGATAATTTAATAAAAATTCTTTTGATTTATGAAATGTTCAAATAAATTTGCAGTAAATATTGATATCTTGCTATGTTGTTTGACATACAGTATGTGTATTTCAAGGATGAAGGAAAAACAAAGAATGTCACATTTTCTTAAAATATTAAGATACAACATTTTATATGAACTTAATATTCATAATATGAGTGGTGGGTGGAACCTAGAATGGTCCAATTATTAAGTGAATTTAAAATTTCAGTGAAAGGTTAAAAACAATGAAAGTCCATGCAGCATAGTATGAAAACAGGAAAAATCTATTTTAATATGACAAATATAGGGCTGTTAGATAGACCTTGATCCTGTTTTGTTTTGTTGACATGAAGAGAAAAGTCTTTGTAAAGTTTATATAACTTCAATGTGAGATAAATCATTCATATTAATATTAAAATATAACTACAAGAATTATTCTTAAAAACTGTTCACTGAGGTATAAAAAACAGGCGTAAAAGTGTTACTATATAAATCTTTTGTATTCATAATTTTTAATAGAAAATAACCATGGGTGTCCATTTTATATGAATTTTCAGTTATCTAAGGTAGCATTAGTCCACATTACCTTGGATAAATTGGGGTTCTACTGGAATAAATAAATTATAAACAATATTTTCTAAAAGTGATGTGAGTGAAAAAACTGGAAATATTATGAAATAAAGAAAGAGAACTGGAAGAATTATGAAGCATTAATGAGTCATTGCTTGTTTTTTACAGTTTTTATTTGAATCTGTACAAATTTTACAAGTTTTTCTTTATTTCATAAATTTTGTTTCTAATTAGTAAAGAATATCTTTAAATTTTACAATATGATATACTGTAATTTGTTTTTTCTAGATACATTAGTTTAAAAAATTATTAGAATGTTAATGATAAAAATTTAAATATCTGAAAATAAAGAATTTGTGGCATTCCTTGTTTTTTCTCTTCATCCTTCAATCATAAACTGTTATGGTAAATATTTATTAAAGGATATAGTGTTTTTCTATTGTATAAATAATTTGGGATGTTTTGTATAATTTTAAAACATTAAATTTTATATCAAGATCAAAATGAACTCCTTGATAAAAAAAAAAATATATGAGAAAACAAAATTTTATAATTAAATATTTATATAAAAATTTATCCACGCTTCAAATCTCTTTAATCCATCAATGTCTTCAATGGTTTCATAAGTTACAATATAGAATTTTATACAAAATTATCTTTTTCATCGCTCATCTGTCATAAAAGTGTAAATTTTAAAAAATTAAACATTATGATAGTTACTTAAACGTTTTTTATTTATGAGGAAATTTATATGATTAAGGCCATGTAAGAAAAATTCACTATTCAAATAAATAATTTTTGACTAAAAAATAATAAAAAAAATAATTATTTATAAACAAAAATTTAATAAATCTGAAATAAAAAATTCCAACAAATAATTATTAAAATAATAATTAATTTAAAAAAATATAATTAAATATNCTCCTACGTGTTCAGGTTTATTTCGCCCATGTCACGTAATTAAATCGCGAGCGCTGCTGTTTTCTTCCGGAGATAGTTACCTTTGTTCTGCGACGTAATAAAAATGAAGTTTTAAGAACAGTGCTGCAATATTAAATTTTGTCAGCGTTTAGGTAAAACACCTACGGAGACTTTAAAATTGTTAAGAAAGGTGTACAGTGATTCTACCATGGCGAAATCGAAGGTGTACGAATGGCATCGGCGTTTTAAAACGGGACGAGAATCCCATAGCAGACAATGAACACTCTGGCCAACCTTCGACTTCACGGAACGAGGAAAATGTTGAGTTAGTCTGTCAATGTGTTCGCAAAGATCGTCACCAAACTCTTGAAAAAATTGCTGCAACTACTCACTTATCAAAGACTAGTTGCCAGCATATTTTATCGGAAGATCTTAACATGCACCGAGTGTCTCAGCACATTGTCCCTCGGCTTTTGACTTCTGAACAAAAAGAAGAACGAATGAGAATATCGAATGATTTAATCGACAAAGCCAATAAGAATCCATCATTTTTGAACCACATCATAACAGATGATGAAACGTGGTGTTATTTATTTAACACCATTTTGTGTCATTAGATGAGGTGAGAGCAGCATCGCAGGAGGCCTTACGGGAGGTTTCAAAAAATGGCTTCCAGCAGTGCTTCCAGAAGTTATACGACCGCTGGAAAAAGTGTATCGTCGCCCAAGGTAATTAGTTTAAAGGTGGTTGTGCATTGGCAATATAAACTTTTTAGGGTAAGAAATTTTATGCCAAGTCCTCGAACTTTTGGATCGTACTACATATATGATATAATTATGATGATAATTATCACAGAAATTTATTAAATTTTATCTTTTTAATCCCTTTTCAATAGCTTACATTCATTTTTATTTTGAATACTGAAAATGATTAGTATGTATAATTAATGAAAAAAATATCTATTTTCATCACTTATATACATAATGTTTGTATTTAAATCTTTTGTATCACATATGAAAAATAATGTAAAATTATCAAATAAAGAAAAATAATCATCAATAACTTTTTATACTAGTATTTTAGGCATCCTATTATGATTATTATCAAATAAGTTATTGATATTTTGATTTACTGTAATTTTTTAATTATTTTATCATTTTGTTGTAAACATGATAAAATAGTTATATGATTTATATGATAAAATTATAGAGATAGTCACAATCAATTTTCTTAAAAAAATTAATTAAAAAAAATAATTTTGAAAAACAAAAATATTTAATTCTATAACACTAATCTATAATTATGTAAATGATTATTTTTAATTTGCCTGAATTATTATTTATAAATAATATAAATTGTTATAATGTTAACATTGATAATATATAACAGGAAATCTTTGTTAATTCAAACTCAGAGTACAAAATACAGCTATTTGAAATTTGAAATGAAATTCTGTCTAATGTGTATATTAACTCATACATTTAGATGGAAGTTCATGTAATTCCATACTATAAGAGAAAAACAGATTAAAAACAACTCTGTCTAATCAGTATGGCTTTTCTTTTACAGTAACATATTTTCAGGTGTCATCTTACCCAACACTAACCTTTTTTCTTTCTCATAAAATATGGCTGAGATTCAGGGTCGCAAGATTACTACTATTTGGGCTACATTTCCAAAATTCTGCTTTACTTTTTATAAAACCTCCAGCATGTGTCCAGTGAGAACCTCACTGGACACATGCTGTTTTCCTGCAGTTTATTTATAATATTATTATTAATTATTAATTAATGAAAACAGCATTCTGTACACACAGCCATATTCTGTTTGCTTTGAAACTCAATAATTCATAGTCATGATTATTTTGTCCCTTGAATTTTAAACTAACAAGGATTTCCTATATTAAATAATTATCAAAATTCCAGATAATTCACAAATACATTTTACCCATATTTTACTTCTTCAATGACTACAATAATTACAGTAATATCTTGACCTACGCTACCCCGACTTACGCGAACCCGGAGTTACGCAATTTTCAAATCTCGTCGATTCATCTTTTGTTTGAGTGCCACGCAACTCTTGATTACTCACTCCCCCCACACTATTGTTCAGCTTACATGTTCGGATGTGTTGCGCAGAATCGACACATAGCTACAATTTATTTTGTGTTATTTATTTCTGTGTTTGTTATATCTATGGAGACTTGAGAGACTCTATGTGGTAATTTCTTGCAACCGTGAATAAATCAAAAGACGAGATAAGATTAACGAGAACATTTATTAGCTTACATACATCCTACTTAGATTTTACACAAATTGCAAAATTATACCGACTTATGTGAATTCGACTTACGCAGTTATCGCTCGGTCCCACCTATCACGTAAGTTTGGGGTATTACTGTATTTAATTTTATTTGGTTATTCTGATAAAAATAACCGTCATACCATCGGAGTATATCACATTACAGAAACCAGGATACACCTACTACTTGTTTCAAGAAAAAATATGAAGAAGCAAAGCTGGCCAATATTATTACAGTAGCTTTAAATGGTCAAATATAATGGTTCTCAAAATGTTAAGAACCGGTGTTTTTTTAACATAATTATTATTTTGCAATAATATATTTATTATCCTGAAATAAAGTTCATAAATTATGTAGCATATCTGTACACACAATTTCATAATATCAATAGAACTTTCTAATTTTTAATAAAAAATTATCTGAATTTTCTTTATTTGATATGAACATAGTATCACTAACAACTGAATTTCATTTCTTACATATCATTGTATATATAACAAGTCACTTCTGGCTTGCAGTATTGCTAACACCATGACTTTATAAACAATGTTGTACTACTACAGTAAGTTAACAGAGCGTTGTTTTTTAGCATGTTAATCTTAAAATGTTCCTATAAATTTCCAAAATAACTAAGATATGATAGCATCTCGGTGAGAATCCTTGATATAACACAGACTTTAAAGAAAAAATTATCAAAGGGTTAAGATTGCTGGACAAATTTCAATAATTTATAGCAGAAATATCAATAAAGTCTAGAAAACTTGCATTATCAACTTAAACAATACTTGGCTGATAACCAACTCAATAAAATAAATTGCTTACAAAAACAGGTGATTATTTATTGTGACGTTGCCACAATGCCAGGCTGCAATGTTTTGTCACAATGTTCTCAATTTTTAGTAGTGTTTTGCACTACTAAATATAGAAGTTTAAATCTTGGGCACTTTCAGAAGTTTCAAATCAGAAATATTTTTAATATCTCTGATTTGAAACTTCTAAAATGTTATGAAATGCCCAAAAGATTGAAAGAATTCCTCATAGTGGAATTAAAACTGCTTAGAAAATGTCATATAAAAAAAGCCTCATCAAAATTTAATTTTTCTTTAAAAGTTTGTCTATTTCTTTAAACCATCTTTAGTATTTCTATTATGCATCAATTTCAATTTTCCTCATATGCCTGAGTCTTACAATCTGCTGTTATATTTAGTGGCAGTCAACTTTCTATTGCCTTTCTTCTTTTTCTTAGGCCAACTATGTAGTATTTTAATTCTAATAAAACAAAATTTGACATCTTTCCCCAGACATTGCAAACACAAAGATGAATTAGAATTAATTAGAAAAAAGATGAGTCAGCTAGAATCAAAAGCATTTGAGTATAAATATTTAAAAATTATACAATTAAAGCATAAGTTTCTTATAATTTTATGTCTGAGCAGAGTTTTGAATATTCTATTTTGTAAAAATTATTATTAATACTGAAAAAAAAAAAAAAAACTTTTGTAGAATATTTGTTTTAACTTCATACTTTACCTTTCTTGTAAATTAATTACAATTGAGTTATGAGTTGTTGTTTCCTTATAAAACTGATATCTCCATTTTTATAAATAGATATTATTCTACTATGAGATGAGACAGTGTATAAATGTTTATATATATTTAGAATATCTTATATATGTTCGTACATACAGTATATATAAGGTATTCTAAATAACTTGACATAATGTTTATTATACTTACACAATTTAAACACAGCAACATATTTAAATATTCAATTTTGGATTTTTAATTTTGCTTTGTATTTATCATTTTTGGTAATAATTTTTATCTGATGCTAATAGTTAAATATTTCATTTTGTCCTGTATTTTCACGTGTTTATGCAACACATTATATTTGCATTTTGAATTCTTTCCATTCTAGAACCCAAAAGTTGCCATTGAAGAATTCAGAAAATAGATTTTATAGGAATTTATGTTGTCTGTAAGTTGATTATTAATGCTTGAAATTATTTCAAAAGATTAAAGTAAGAAATTAATAAAGTATAAATGATTCTATTTTAATATATTTATAGTCTTTAAAAATAATTTAACATCACTTTTATATTACATATTAAAGAGATCCAAATGAAATTATAGAAAAGATAACATTAACTGGACACACAAACAATACAAAACAAAACAATTCTAATTCATAAACAGTTTTAGCTATTTTCTGTTAAAATTAAATGATGTGAAAAAGTTCCCAAAAATATCTAAAGTTTATTTATATAATGGATTTGTTTTTTTCCAGCTATCAGTACATTCTCAAATAAAGGAAAAATTGAATTTATGCAAAGTATTACTTCATATTTATCAAAGTTAAAGTTACAAACATCTAAACATTTTCAGTCTTTCAATATTAATCTGAAGTAATGGTGAAAATTTAAAAAAAACTAATAGTATTAATAGATGTTCAAAAATCCTCAAGTTTTTAATATTATCTTGGATTTTTACATAATTTTCATGGTTTACAAAAAACAAAATTCTAAATAAAATTTTAAGAATTTAAAATTTAAAATTAAATTAGAATAACTTACTATAAATTCAAACAAAAAAATCATTGTGCATTAAAAACTTTTTTCTTATTACAAGAAGTTCAACAGATAATTGCAATTTTTCAGCTATTTGAATTATAACATTTTCCTAAAATCTCTTTCCATTTTCCTTCAGAATAAAATTTAGTAAAATGTAATCTAAACTGGCATTTCTCAAACTATGAGTTGCATTAAAATTCTAATGGGGTCTGAAATGTATTGTCCATAGAAATAATATTTGTATTACTGCAATATTCTTAAGAACTAGGAACAACAAAGAAATCTGTTAAGTATTGAAATTTTTTAACAACTTTTCTCTAATAATTATTATTGCCACTTAGTAATAAACAAAGATTATAGAAAGTATATATAAAATTGATTTCTCTTTTCTATTTTGAATAACATCAAAACAGTTTAAGTTGCAACGATTTTGAAAATATTTCCTTGTTTATTCAAACTTCTAGGTTTATTGTCTTACATAACAATAAATTAAAAAAATACATAACAGATGAATTTCGGCACAAGTGGATCAATAGATAATTATTAAAAAATTATTTTTTGTGTATATACTAAATGGTATTGATAAGACCTTCATAGTCTGAAAAGTACATTTTAAAAAGGAGTTCATTAAGTTTATAAAAAAACTTTGATATTTTGAAAATAAACTTGGCTTTTGAATAATTATGAAATAGTCTGTTTTATTTACAGTCATCAGGCTTACATTTTTTAATAGTTAAGTTTCAATAACAAAAGCTGAATTTGATATAAGTTATTTGTTACAAATCGAAATTGGCCTGAATTGTTTTTAACAGAAATGTACTCAATGTTACGTTTCCCACACAGAAGATATTATCAAACATGCATATATTTTATTTTGTTGTATAATATACAGTGATTCCAGTTTACCAAGTTTTTAAATATTTTATATTATAAACATTTGGATTACAGAACCATTTCAAACAAATATATTGGGTTGCCCAAGCAAAAACTTTGAGAAATGAGAAATGCCAATCTAAACTATACAAAAAGTTTAGAATGGCATTAGTATTGATGCCAATCTAAACTTTGATTAGATTGATTAGTATTTATGCAAAGATTTTTTGATCACTCTTAGCATAATTATAACTTTCAATATAAAAAAATACTAGTTTATTATAATTTTTCATTAATTTCACATATTTTAGTATTAAAATTAGCTTATAAAGGTTTTATTTATTATTGACTAATTAATCTAAAATGCAAGTCCAAATTTTCAATCCATTTCTACTCAATAAATATGATTGGTTATTTCATGTAAAAAGAGATTAGATAGTTCAAAATTAATAATAAATGTAAATACTACACCTGTATATACATAAATTACTCATTTAAATTTTAATTAATTTAGATATATTACATTAATTACATTGAGTGTGATAGCAATATTTATCAGTGATCAGTTACTGCAAAATACAATGCTATCAACACACAAAATGTAATACATACAAAAAATCTAAGAAAGTGACAAAACATACTTTTTAGTCTCAATTTAGTTAAGCAAGCTTTTATATCTCCTAAAGTTATCATAGTTTGGCTAAACATTTAGTTTTTAGGCTATTTTCAACAATGGAAACCTGGGTAAAAAAAATATACTTTTATCTACAGTTCCACTCCATATTTATCATCATCAAAGTATTTTTAATTACTGTTACTCTTAATTTTTGTTTTGCTTCAACTATTTAATTTCAAATATTTTGAGCATAACCTTAAAAATTATGGTATGTGTAAACTTTTGGCATTAAGAAGTAATTATCATCAATAACCATTTTTTCAAAAGGACAAAAATATCATTAATATAATTTCAATGTAGAATGTATCAAACAAAAAATTCCTAATGGTCTTGTTTTCAATACATCATATTAGCATTTACAAATCTTGACAATTATCTTTAAATGCTGAAACACTAATTATTGAGTTCTTGATGTGATAAGGGTATTATTATATTATTATTTTTTCAATATTGGACAATGTTAATTTATTGTTTAGAAATCATATATTGAAATATCTAGACCTCAGATAAAATTATGACAAAAGCATGCATAGTGAAAACTTACCTATATACTTGAAAAATTACACAAATTAAATGTAACAGCCAATGGCATTATTTCTAGATAACATGCATTAAAATACATAGTATCTAAAAACAATGTCATTGATATGGCATTATTATGGCTACTGTACATAAAAAAAAGTTCAACAAACAAATGATAAAAATAAAACAAATTATTTTATAGCATTTTGTCTAAATAATAATCTTAATTTTGTGTACAATGCATGTTTTAAATAATTTTATCTTATCTATTAAAACTACAAAATTTTTCTTAATTAGAGTTAACAATATACTATTATCTTCATAACTTATTAATTTGCTTAACTTTTGAATAAAATGTAATAATTTATATTAAAACTTGTGATAAAATTTGAATATCAATAAGCAGATATAAACATTATCAAATGTTTATTAAACTTTTACAATAATTTTGTGATAAGTTCATAGCCAACAACAAAAACAGATAGTTTATCTATTAATGTTTCCAAACAATATATCTTTACAAAAAAAATCATTAGATCATTAGTTCTCTCAAAATACTTTCTACAGAACTGTTCACAAAAAGAATGAAAATTGAAAATTCAATTTATTTGATAAAAAACAACAAATTATTCATTTCTATATTTTTTACAAGACTTTAACACAGCTGAGCATTTTTAAAAATTAAATAGCTAGTATTAATATTAATAGTTGCCAATAGATGAATTATTGTTAACTAATGTATCTAATTTTTTACTTTTATTAATAACCATCTCAATTGTACAGTTTCACAAAATCAATTTAAACCTAATAACATTACAATGGAGATTATGTAATAATATACAAGTAATGTAAGTAACTAAATGTATAAAAATATTTAGTTCTCTAAATTACCTGTCTTTTTTATTTTCATTATGTTTAGGGTTAATTTGTTAATTTCAATCACTAACTCAACACTAATGGAAATTGCATTCCACAAAATATCAATAAATAATCAATGGTTATTAAAACCATCAATAAGAAATTACTTAATTCATAAACAATTTTATTTAATGATAAATTGATACAGATTATAAATTTAAAATTCACATAAATATTATCTTTAGTGTATATAAACCAATTACAAAACTGCTATATTGAATTGATCAAATAGGAAATAGAACTTAATAGCTTATGCTGGAAGGAATCTTAAGAGTCTTTATTAATTAATGTATTTTATGGCATGTAAGAGACATACCCGCATAAAATATATAAGAATAGTATTTACTGTAATTTAAACATCTTGTGCCTAAAATGTTTTTTTACTGTATTCTGGTTTAAAAAAAAAGTAAAATTAAAATGTACACTTTCATTTACCAGGAAAAAGAAGTCATTTACAATTAAAATTTATCATTTAAAATATTCAACACAATAACCTGCAAAAGCTGCTTAGTTACATCAAATAATAATAATATGATTAATTAAACAGCAACATTTTTATCCAAAAGTTGGGCTATGTAGAGGTTACCTATATCCTACTGAAGACTGTATCCTAAATACAGTCAATTCCATTTAATTAGTCCACTGGTTAATCGGGGCAGCTGCTTCATTGGGCCAAATCTCAAAGAACAGAAACCAACTAATAAATTAATACACAAATTAATCACTTAATTGGGACAGTAGCAGAAAAGGAATTTACTCAATTTTTTATATATTTTAGAGATCTTCCGAAAATATGTAGACACTACGTACACTAATGTCATGTAGGCCTAACAGTTGGCAGAGACAAAGCAATTTTGTCTTTCGCTTGGGCAGTTCAGATTTTCCAGAGGGGGTCAGCATAGCAAAATGTATCACATGGGAATCCCGTCTGAGGTGGGCCTGAATGCAAGGTACTGACCCTGCTCTGGATTGGACCAGATGATCTCCTTAAAAGCGAGGGGACAAAGATCTCTGGACAATTTTTCGAGGTCTCACAACTGAGTTAGAAGACAGCTAGAGTTTCCTTGGAAGGTATTGTGTGCATAATTACGTCTAGATTAGGACAGCAGCCATTCGATTGTTGAGACCAGCATCCAGAGCTAGTGGATTCTATGGATGCTCCTGCCAAAGTGGCCCATTTCCAAGTAAAGGGCACTGTGCTAAAAGAAAGACCGCAAGGTGACTTTTCGATGAACCCTTTCCTTTCTCCCTTTTTAGTTAGAACAAGTTCAAACTAAAAAGGGAAAAAGGAAAAATTGTTCAATCAGGAATGAATCAAATGGTTAACTCTTGTGTACATCACTACTAATACTATATTTGGCAACACTAGCGTGATTCAAATCAGTTATCTATCATTGTGAGTCTGGCAAATTTATATTACAAATATTTTGTATATTTTGGTTTAATAAAGCATTAAAATAGGTACCTAACTATTATTTTTTACCTACTTATTACATATTTTATTTTATTTACTTATTACCTACGTATTACATATTTTATTTTAGAATTTATTATTATTTCATTTAATTGGGGCAAAAGGAATTATTCCCAACATGTCCCAATTAAGTGGAATCGACTGTGTAGGGGAATTCATTACCCTATGAGAGACTGCAACTTCACATACAATATAAGAATCAGGGCAATTTTTTCAGCCTATTTTTGGACAAAAGTCACATCTTATATACCAGGGGTGGCCAACCTGTGGCTCGTGAGCCACATGCAGCTCTTTGAACGATTATTTGTGGCTCTCAATAAATGTACCCGAGTTTCCTTTTCATTTTTGTGTTATTATATTTTAAAAAATTATTATCGTTCTGTATGTGTTTCAAAATGTCTTTTAAATTACTAACAACAAATATAAAAGACTAAGTGCAATGTTGTAACAAATTTCATTTCCGTCCAAGTTAAGAATGATATGACTCATCGAAAACTGCGTGAACAAACATAAACAGTGGCGTAATCGTCCGACTCCAGACTGATTTTGAATTTGTAAACTGTCATTGCAATGGGCAGTTGACATTGTGCTCTGGAGGAAACAATTTGTATCACTCTTGCTACAGATATACTTTGTAATCTGGAATTTTTTGCATACCTTTTTAATACGTATTTAATTGCGGCTCGCAAAAAACTTCAAATTTTGAAAAATGGCTCGGACTATCAAGGAGCTTGGCCACCCTGGTTATATACCATAAAATATAGTAAACTAATTGTATTTTCTGTCTAATGACAAAATTAGTAATTGCAGAAACTACAGTACTGGCATAATTAATTTTAATAAAGTTTTTTATAAACCCTTGTGCAAAGTACTTTTATGTTTTTAATCTAATAAAATAACAGATTTAAGTAAACTGGTCATTGCAAGATTAATAAAAAGAGCTTTCTTATTAATTTTCATTAATATGAAAACCATACTAATTTTTATCAAGGACTACAGGGTGTCTATAGTTAAAGTATACCACTTTAAGCTACTCTAGAGACAGAACTGTTAGAGATAGATTGATAAAATTTTGTAGACATGTATATCTCAACACAGAAAAAACTATAGTCAGAGTTTCAGAACTAGTTATAATTTTTGCTGCTAGGGATCTATAATGGTGCTATTGTTACAGCAGCATAAAAAAACTGTTCAACATACTTTCCAGCACGCTCAGTCAAATATTGCAATCTAGTTATAGTAAGATTAACAATAGCCAAGTGCAGCATGTTAAGAATAATGTGACTCACTTCCCTCTCAATTCACCTCTTTGGTTATCATAATTCCACAACTCCACCTGTATAAACCCTGCTTTTTGAATAGTTCCATAACCAGAAGTCACAAACAGTGAGATCAGGTGAATGAGTACGCCATTGGATTGAAAAAGATTGACTGACCATCTTTTCATTACCAAATGTGCAAGACAGTACCTCTTTTATAAAGACTGCACCATGGGGTCACATTTATTTATACAAAATATCACATTTATGCACTATCTTGCATAAATGTGATATTACTCAAACATCATTTCTATTGAATTTTAGAAATAACAGAAGTTTGCAGCATGTCTTTATAGCACTGCTGTTATGATGCTGCTGCTGCAACAGTGCTGTTATTACAGACCCTAATGGCAAAGATTGTAACTAGTTTTAAAACTCTGTCACAGTTTCTTATGTTGAGTTAAATTGCCTGTAAAATTTTATCCTTCTACCTCTAACAGTTTTGTCTTAAGAGTGGTCTAAAGTGGTTCATTTTAATTATAGACACCTTATATAAATAAGAAAAATGTTAACTATTCTATTTAGCCAGATTAAATTATCTATAAACAGCTCCCTAACTGCTTGATCAGAGTCCCCAAGCTTACAGGCTTAAGTGATGAACTAACATCAATTAATCTTAAGAATTTCAGAATAAGAGGGAATCACATTATTTAAGCTTGTAAACTTAAAGGAACTTCAACAAATAATTAGAAAGTTGTTGATATTAAAATTAGAATTTTTAATTAATCATCATAAAATTATCTATTGTTTGTAATAATATAAAAACTATTAAAATCATTCATATTGTAATTTATGTCTGTTATATTCTGCCTTCATATTTTCTTTCTACAGTTTATCATTCATTCATGAAACAGTAATAAGCAATGATATGTAATATGAATAAAATATTATTGCTAATTTTGTGATGACTATCTTGCAAAATTTTTTTATTGACTGTTTTTATAATATAATGATAAATAAACTTATATAAACATTTGAGAAAAGCATAAGTACTATTTTAAAACTCATCAACCAATTAAAATTTTCAATCTGATTTTGATGAGTTGTGATGAATATATTTTAATAAAATTTAAATAAAATAAAAAACTGAAAATATCATGAGATATTCTATTACTATATATGGTAAAGATTTTTACTTGTACTTGTATTTTGAAGCTTAATTTTTCTATAATTATTAAAAACATCAAATAGAATCAAATTAAAATATTTAAAATGTAAAACTATAATTTCCAGTTTTCCTCAATTAAAAAAAAATTTTCTTTCTTTCTTTAATTTAAATTATTAACCAACTTGAAATAATACATTTTTTAAATATTATTTTATATACTAAAAGACATAATACAATGGTATCAAACATAATTTTTAAGATTAAATATATTTATTAAAATTATTATCTAAATAATTACTTAAGAGGTCAATTATTACTTTTTTAATATATTTAAAAATAAATTATATTGCATAATATATTTAATTTTATAGAAATAATAAAACAAATAATCAAAAACTATTTTGACTACTTGTTTTAATTTTAAAAAATTAATTTAATTAATCTAAAATTCTTGAAAAATATAAAAATCTATTACCTTTTGTGGATTAACTGGCTTTCTAAAATAATAATATTCATCATCTGTCACACCATGACTAAGATTAAATTTCTGCAAAGGAAAATAAAGTTGTTGTTCCAAAAAATAGAAACAACATGTACAATATTATCATAATTTGTCTTAAAATTATTTATTTTTGTTTGAAAATTTAATTTCAAATACAGAGAAGGAAAACTAAAACTGCAGTTTCTATTTTTAATCATTTGATTTATATTTATATTATGTTTAATGAATAGTAAATGTAATCCCTCATAATTTAAAGAATATATTAATTCTAAAATGAATTTAACAAGATTAAGATAGTAGCTATGAAAATAATACATTTTTAACTTTATTTTTAAATCTGACAAATGTTTTATAACACAAAATTTGGCATAATAATTAAAATAATTCAAGATAATTACAGTTTTAATTTTAATTTACAAATTATAATTTATGTTTATAACTTATACTTAATTAAAATTATTGTAATTTATTAAACTGTTCTACTTTTAAGTCTTATTAAAGTAGAATGTTCTTTTACCATTTATCCAAATTTATTTAATAAATCATAAAAATTAACTTTGTATCTGAATAAATTCAGGTTTATTTTAGGTGCTAGATTTTCTCATTCATAATAAAATGCAATATACTATTATAAATTTTTAATAATTACCTGTTACATTTTAAAACTGAAATAATTTTTTAATCAATAGACTATAATAAATTAGCTAATAGATGTTATTAGAAAAACTTTATTTAATAATATTTTTATAAAAAATAAAAAAATTCCTATTGCAAATTTTGGTTTCAATATGGTATATATTTATGTACCACTATTTAAAAAATCAAATAAAGCAATTAAGAGCTAAAACACAATTACACATTTAATGTTTTTCTATTTATTTAATTACAGAAAGTTATAATTTCTCAATTTAAATTTGTTTTCATATAATAATCAATACATAGTAATCTAGTGTAAATATAAAATATTTGTTATTGATTTATTTTAAATGAAAGAACATATGTTTCATTTATCTGGGTATGTTTACATTAAGTGAGTATGTTAATTATCTAAAATACTAAACAGACATATAATATATATAAGTAGCAAACAAACTAAGTAAATATATAATAATATTAATTCTTGTTAATATTATTATATATTTATTTAGTTCATTTGTTACTTATTTATGTTTTATTTATTACATTTTATGTTTTTGTATTCTGTATTTTAAATTTATATGTTTAAATTATGTGTGTTCAAATGTTTCATTTAAAAAACATTTGGATAAATTATTACACCTGAAGATGACTTATAAAATTTGGATTGAAAATGTTTGTGATGATGATAATTAAATATTTCTCAGCAAGCATGAAGTGGTTACAAAAATTTATTAATCAAACAAAATATATTAATTTTAATACTATATTTTAAAATTTACAATTTAAAAAAAAACAATTTAATACTATATTTTAAATTTACAATTTAAAAAAAGCAGAAGTTAAAGAAATACAAAACAAATTATTCAATATAAAATATATTTAATTATGCATTAACTAATTAAGTCTTAAAAATGAATGAAAAGCTGAAATTTATGACTTATTAAATAAATAAATTTATTTTAAAAGACAAAAAGACATTTGACACAGATTAGACCAGTGTATCTAGGCCTTCTGTGAAAAATATATTAGAAACTGTTGCAAATTTTGGAACTTCCTTCTCAAAATTAAAATAGGAATTTTTATTTAAATTCAATTTACTTAAATGTTTTAATATTTAGTGTATTATTAAGTGAATTAAATTTATACTTTATTTGCTACATAAAAGGGCTAGAATGGTTGTATTATTCTAGTAATAATTCTTCTAATCATTTAACACAATTCACTTATCAGTTGAGAAACACTGGACAAGATTAAATGCCATATGCTGGTAGGTAAACAGTTTTCTTTTATAGAACAGTTATAGGTGAAAGCATATATTTCATTTTATACAATATTTATGTGTATAATCATGTAACTTATAAAACTATATTATTGATATGACTAATTTCACACAAAAAATTATATTACAATATTTATAAGTTAAAATTCTATTATTAAATAATTCTTGGTAAATGTTTAATTTATAAATTAATTTTCAATTATTAAATAGAATTAATAACTTTTATAAAAAACAAAATTTTTCTGTAATGACAATATGAAAACTATTGTCATTACAACTATTGAAACTAGCAATTTTCAAGTACAAATGTGACATAAAGGCCAATGCCTTCATCTATGTCACATTTAATTCCACAGTTATGCCACAGTTAATTCAGAATTAAAAACTGAAGAAAGTTATGCTAACACTTTTACAGTATGAGGTGAACAAATGGCTATTAATATAATTATAATAATGCGAACATTTTATGAATTTGAACAATGTTTCCTATTTTCAACTTGATTATGCTTTCAACTGAATTTAAAGGCACTCAAAATGGCTTTCTGTATATATATTTAAATGTTTCTAACTCCAATAAAACATTTGAATGTTTTTTTTCTATTACTTTAATTGACTGTAACAAATTCAGAAATAAGAATAAAATAAACTCAAAAACATTTTCATAAAAAAAATTTTTTATCTAACAATTAAATTTGCAAATTAAAAATATTAAGTAATTATAAGAAAAACCTCAAAATAAACATAAAACTAAAAATAGAATCTACTATGTAAAACTGAAAAACTGTGCAATCTTTGTCACAGTATGTCAAAAACAACCACTGGGGGCAGCCCTAGCTATTATTTAAATTAACAATATAAATTATTATATTTTATATTGTTACAGTATAATTCAGTATATTATTATTTTTTTTGTAATAGGAATTCATTATTATTATTTTTATCTATCTACTATATAAACTGAAAAAATGGCCAGTCTCTGTCGGCGTATTGAGTGCCAGCAAAGCATAGAGGAAAACCTAGGAATTGCCAGAGTCTGTGCTTGACTCTTTTTGATGGTATTCAGCATGCATGCTGCTTGCTGTGTTATTTAAAAGGAATTGGATATAGTGATGTAGGTCATAGTGCATGACAATGATGGTTATGCTTTTTCGTTTCATTTTTATGTTTTGAACTGAAGATGGAATATTATGGTATTTCTTTGCAATCATAACAGAAATATGTAGTATCTTATTGGTATTTTGAAAGTTATTTCATGAGAATTGGATGTACAGCTGTTGGTTTTAGTACATGACAATGATACTTATGGGCAGTTCGCTTTCAACAGTGTTCTGCCAAACATCTGCACTTTAGGTAAACCATTTGTAATTAATTATTTATCATTACTATGCATGCTAACTATTTAGTATGCCCTGATGCCTTGTAAGGCCTGATGCCATCGGGCCTTACAATTGGTTATGTATAGAAGTTGTAATGTTAAAGAAATTTCTCATAACACATTTTTTTTATTAACTATGAGAAAAAAATTTTTTAAACAGCTTTTGTAACTTCTATATGAGCTGTTGATTTTGAAAGTGGGGCAAGTCCATTTTATGTTATTGCTGGATATTTAACTGTTTGCATTTGAATGAGTTTAAAAATATTCATAAGTGGTAATAGACTTATTTTATATTTTTTTGGTTTTATTTCATGTAAATTTAATATGCAATAATGGTTATCTGCGTTAGGTTAAAAAATTACGGTTTTGGTATGCACCAATGGACTTGGCCTCACTTTCAAAAGCAATGATTTATTGAAAATGTTGCTTTTCTTTGAATAGAATATAGTTATAATAACAAAAAATTTAATATTTTATTTAATTACTTATTTATTTTATTTCAACATTTCATACTTTTTTCGAAAAGCTACAATGAAACAAAAAATAAATTTAATTTTATAGGAAAAAGTGGAGAAAATAATAATAATAAAAAATATTTAGTAATAATTATACTTGCATGTTGCATGCATATACAGTAGAACGTCGTATATCCGAAAGAATTCCAGTCGGCAAATTTAAATTTTCGCTAGTGCTGTGGCGCTGCAATCTTTGGCTATATGTTGGGCTACTCCAATATTTTTTTTCTTGATGTGTGTTTTAGCTAACAGCACTGACACTTTTGTATGGTGTATTTATGAGGACTGTGTGTCATGCTGAATCGAACGTTTTTGACACTAGATCAACTTCTAAAGTATATTTTTTTTTTGGTTATTATATTTTTAAATATATTTATTTTGTTTGTACAAAATAAAGAAATAATTTTTAATGATACAATAGCCACGATTATTATTTTGAAAAGTTTACGTTAGGCTTAACATCAACGAAAATTCAACGTGAAGCGACACGCAATGGAGAAAAATTTCAACATGGGATAGATTAATATATTTTTTCATACATAATCGGTTATCCGAAAAATAAGTTATCCGAACAACCCCAGTCCCCAATTGATTCAGATAAACGACGCTCTACTGTAATTATATTTCTTAGTTTAGATGGTGCAGATTTTTAAAGTATTCACGATAAATGGGTGGTACATAGGGTAATAAATCATCATATCTTTATATTTTTCTTTAGAGTGGACTTGCCTCACTTTCAAAATCAACTCACTGTAAATATTGTGGACTATATAAATTACTAGTAACAAATTTATACTGATATTAAAAGATATTGTGAATTGATTAAAAACAAATTTTATGTTAATTTGTAATAAGAATTAGCTTTACACAAAAAGAACTTGCCTCACTTTCAAAATCAATGGCTCATATATTGTAAATGGAAAAAAATCCTGTAATCCAATATAATAATAACAACAACAACAACATCCAGCAAAAATAATAAATTTTACTGCAAATAGTTTATTACTTTTGCTGGATAATGGTGTTGTTTCTTTTATTTTATTGGAGTACTAACCCAGTTTTCATTGATTGACTTTATTCCCATAATCTTCAATCAATTACATATTTGCTTTTCTTTCTTTCTTGCTCTCATTCTTTCTCTCTTAGAAATCTTCCATTATGGATTATTCCATTTCAGGATACATATTAAATTAAATTTCATATCTAATTATGACATATTTCAAAAAAATGTTCATCAGTAATCATTATTGATAAAACCTAGTTTATAATCCAAGAAAAAACTAACAAAGTTTAGCACTTGCTTTATCAATTAATCAATAAATGTTTAAGTAGCTACTTAAACTTTATATAAACATATTTAACTTTATAATTAGTGTTTATAGATAATTTTTCTGCTTTTAAAGAATACTTTAACAAAAACAAACTAACCAGTGCAGCATTCAGACATTTCAGATTTATAAAAAAAAAAAAAATCAAGTTTTTATTATTGTTTGGTGATAATATATTACCATAATAGTGAACACTAAATATATCATAAGGATAAGATTTATATAAACATTTCATAGTTGCAGTTTTGTTTATATTCTGTTTAACATGTAAATGTTTTTGAAAAAGTAACCAATTATTTTATCATTAAACTTATACAAAAAATTTAGTGGTTTTTATGAAAACAGAATTAAAATTCAAGCATTTTTATTGTGTAAATACATTTCATTAAAATATCACTACACTTTGGCAATAATGTGAAATTTAAAAAATTATTAAGCAGATTCTAAAAAATAAGTCAAAATATCATTTATTATAAATAGATATTCTCACTGAACAAAAGAAAAAAGGGGAACAATCTACAAGGGTGGTTTTTTCCAACCTCCAATGATCCATAAAACAAACACAAGTGTAAATAACAAAATCAATTTATTACCAAAAGGTAGGTACAAATATGGTTTACTTTTCACTATGAAGATTGAGGCATTTGTCATGTCTCTGGACGAGCTTTTCAATCCCCTCTTCATGCCGCCAATGACTTGAGATGGGCCTTAACATTGTTTTGAAGATTGTCATTAGTCTTGAACCTTTGCCTTTCTAGCTACGTTTTCAGTTCAGGAAATAGGTGGAAGTCTTCTCACATTAAAGGTGCGAAGACTACCATTTTTCAGACTTCCACCCACCTTCAAACTTTTTAAGCACCTAGCATATAGCTCTGATTTAGGGCCAAGCAACTTCCACCTCTTTTCTGAACTGAAAACGTGGCTAGGAGGGCAGAGGTTCGAGACTAATAATGATCTTCAAAACAACATTAAGGCCCATCTCAAGTCACTGGTGGCAACATTCTATGAAGAGGGGATTGAAAAGCTTATCCACAGATATGACAAATGCCTCAATCTTCATGATGATTATGTCGAAAAATAACCATATTTGTACCTAACTTTTAGTAATAAATTCATTTTGTTATTTACAGTTGTCTTTGTTTTATGGACCATCTGAGGTTGGAAAAAAACAGCCTATGTAGAAGACAGCTAAATTATCAATAACCAATACTTATTTAAATTCATTTTTATCATTAATCAGCTAATTAAAAAATTAGTTATTAAATAATTAAAAACATTTAAAAATGAAAGTTTTTCATTTGTGAATGATTTATAATATTTGATTAATAACACAAATATATTTTAAAATATTAATTTAACTATAAACTTTAAGACAACTAAATAAATACAATAATTAAATTTTTTTAATGTTTATCTATCAGCATTTGACTGTAATTTCATACAGATAATCTCCACTGACATTTTTTTGATAACTATATGCTTTTCTCATTTACAAAGAAAATATATAAACTTTATAAAAATGAAAAATTTTAAATTGTATTATAATTATGGGTTATATAAATTTATGTGCGTAATATATTTTAAATACAAAATTAAATTAATTATTCCTAAAATTTTTTTAGCAATTTACAAACCTTTAAACCTTTCGGGAGTTTTCTGATTTGTCTTTCTGCTTCCAAATAACGAGATTCACAAATGTATACATCTTGCTCTGGAATTTCAGTAACTCGTCCTACAAAATAATTTACAGTTTATATATTGTTAAATAATGTCACTCAATATGTCAATATATTACTGCATATCTCATGAGATCATGGAGCTTTATAAACCCCCCAACTTTTCAATTATCACAATACATAACTTGCAATGCCAGACCCTTATCTCCCTATCCCCTTTTTTCATATATGATTTGTCTGTAGAATGCATAATAGATTGAAAGATCAAACTGGAAGAGGATCAGAAAATTACAATATTTACCATTGCAACTCTATTTACTTAGTGAATTAAATATATGCAAGTACTTTTGACATTTCAAAACTTCATCCACAGGTAAAGAAAGAATACATAAAATTCAAATAATGATTTTTTTAAAAATTTTACATTAAGAAAACATGATGTTTTTTTAGCCTTTTAAAAAAATTAAATAACTAAGTTAACACTATTCCTGACAGAATATTTTAAAAAAGTTAGATCTTATAAACTTTGTTTAATGATCAAAAATTTCAAGAGCAATTTGATTTAAAAAAATAGCTAGTTTTTAGTTTTTCAGCTATTTGGCTATTAGCTATCTGCTGAGTCAAAGTAGGTTGTAAAACAAATATTTATTCTTTAAATTTGTGAAAAAGTTGAATTTATTCTATAGAGTAAAATCTGTAGAATAAATTCAACTTAATTAATACTAATACAGAATTTATTAATTCTTGTATTCAGCTCTTAAAGACTTTTACATAGATACAATTGTAATTATTATTTCAATTAAGTTGATATAATCATTCTGGAAAAAAGTATTTAAATAATTAAATTTATCTAAACAAAGTGATTTAAAACTTTAAGGCTTACGAGTGATGTAGTCTTTTAAATCTAATACAGCACAACGAGCAATGACACTTAGTAATGGATTAGTATCTTCAATGGAACTCAGAAACACTTCTTGTTTATAGAAAAGTCTTGTAGGTGGGTGATGTACTTCTTGTGGAGTAATAAACCACGGTCCATGAAAGAAAGCAACACCTCTAAATAAAAACAAAAAATTTTATTTTTCAAAATATTTTAAAAACATGCATTATATCAAAAATTGAACTTACTCTTTATTCACCCACATCCTATCTATCCTTCCAATCAAACTTTTTATATGTTCAGTTCGGACATAACAATAATCACCTGTAAAAAGAATTTTACTTAAGATGTCTTTTTCTATTGTAAAAATATATTTACATGTTTGAAGAATTCATTTTATTTAATAATAAAACTGTAATAGTTATGAATAAAACTATAATTAATATAATTTTATTTATAACCATTACCAGAATATGGAATTATTGACTCATAAAAAATTTTGTCATGGGCAATAAAAAAAAAGCAATTACAATAATATCTTAAAATTTTATATTCAAACTTTATGACATTTTTTAAAATTTTTATAAATACCATAGAAGCAAAAACACATACACTTAGAAGAAGAAAAAACATACATATCTGGAGAGAGAGTCTGAAATGTTAAAGGGAAAAAAATGATATTAAGTACAGATGAAGTCCACTGTGAAAACAATTACAGATTCTCAGTTTATACATAGTTCAGCATATGATCAGATCACTTTATCACGGACAAGAAGAGAATAGAATATAAAACAATCAAAGATTTTCAATAAAATAAACAACAAGAAATTACAAGTAAAAGAAAGAAGTAAATATTTTTCAAGGAAAATATTAATGGCACTATAAAGAAGTGGAAAATGACAAGAATAATAAAAAGAATTTTAAAACATTAAATATATATTTTTTTCAATTAGCATCTTTTTACAATTCAATTGACTACAAACTGTTAAAAAAAATAACCCAAACAGCTAATTTGTCTAATTTTCTATTAAACAACTTAACAAGAGATAAAAGAGCCTTGTTTCACCAAATCAACTGAGCTATTGTTTATTATTTAATAATTCTGAAATGAAAAGAATGCAAACTTATTGTTTAGATACAAATATTCATTTACTACCAGATTGACATTTCTTAAAAACATCAGTTGTATATATGAAAAAACAAATTAGGTAAATAATTGCAAGTGAAGTAAGGAAGATATAAATCAGCAGATCTACAATTTTATCAATACAGTGGAACCCCGGTTAACGAACGTCCTGGTTAACGACCAAATCAGTTAATAAACTTTTATTTTGCAAAAATTTTGTCCCGGATAACGAACTTAACGGCTTTTTGTGTCAAATTTGTAAGCTTGCCGACTTTTAGGGAAAATCAGTTAATCGTGTGTCGGTGATGGTCTAGGGTCCATTCATATGTTGGTGGTGGTGGAGGAGACAAAGATGACATGTATTTCACAGTGAAAATCATTTATTAGAACATGAAGATGCTTACATATTTGAGATGGTTGGAAATGGCTTATCTACAGTATTTTCTCCCGGCCCTGAGGAGTGGCGTATCGCTGGTCTTAGATAGTGCAAGCTGATCAGTTGTAGCCCAGAGCAGACGAGATGGGATCACTTGATCACAGAAGCAATGGTAGGTGACAGAGCTGCAACGACTGGAGCAATCCATGCGACAACACAAATTTTAGCGGGCACGACTTCAGGCTTAATCCAGATGAAGATGACACAGATTAATCGCCATAGAATTTTAAGAAAACTGCATTTTGACCTTGAGATTCTAGTATTTCTTCCTTGAATCTCACCTTATGATTAGTCCTGCATCCCATTCCTTGCTTCCTGATTGTTTTCTTCTTTGTCTCCAGGTGAAAACCGAAACCAGATCAGGTCACGAGAAAGGTTTGTTCCAAGGCGTTTATTTGACACCTGTTCGTCGACTCTGATCAGAGATTGTTGATAAACCTATAAGCCTTTTGCTCATAATTTAGTCTATTGTTTCTGCTATCTGTCATTTAAGAACTTTAATGATCATACGCGATGTTTTTATACCTGTCAAATCGTTCCCCTTTTCTGAAAATTTAACCTAGATCAACTGTTTATGACCACTTCTGTCAGAGTTTCATCTTCCCTGCAGACATTCCACCTGATACACCTGATTCGTTACATCATTCGTTTTCGCGTCACGTTTGTTTTGACAACTACAGTACAGTTTTTTTCCTTACTTCTCCCTGAACTTTGATCCGACTTAACAATAGTGTTTTCGCTTTTAACACGTGGATATTAAATTATATTGGTTTGATGTAAAAGTTTGTCCCGTTTTTTTGAAAAGAATAAAAAAAAACCCATTTTACAAACAAAATTACAAAAATACTGACAGCTAGAATGGATTAATTGTATTTGCATTAATTTCTATGGGAAAAATTGCTTCGGTTAATGAACAATTCGGTTAACGAATGGACTTGTGGAACAGATTACGTTCGTTAACCGGGGTTCCACTGTATTTACAAAATTAAACCTAGTTGTTTACCACCTATTCATGACAAATAAGTGAGATTGATTTTACAACATATAATGTATATTTAATACAGTAGAACCTCGAAAACTCGTCCCTCGATAACTTAGCACTCCGGATAACTGGTCCACACCTTGGCAGGGCGAAAAAATCCTTAGTTAATTAATTTTCATTATAGACAGCTTTATAAAAGTATAAAAGCTCTCATAAAGTATTTTTCTGAGGTCTGTCTTATCAGGTAAATTACTGTACACAGTGTATTCATTAATTTTCATTTTCATGTAGTGGCTCTATGCCTTCATAAAGGACGTACTTTTCCTTTGTTTAAGGGTATTTGGGCAGTTTATTCTCTGTTATATTCTGTACAAGTAAATACTGTACAAGTACAGTACAGTATTTTCTGAGGAAATACTCGTACTTATTTTTTTTAACCCCATTCCCGATAACTCGGCATTTTCACAAACTCGGCCACCCTTCGGTCCACATTAGGTCGAGTTTTCGAGGTTCTACTGTATTTATTTTTACAAAGTAATACTGTACATTTAAACTGAATCAAATCATTTCATTACTAAAACAACATTAGAAACAATACTATTTTGCTAATTAGGAGTCTTTTAAATCATTAGCTCTAATTAGTTAAATTAATAAGCCAGTTGATTTATCATTAATGTATGAGAATACCATAATAAATTGCTCTAAATTGATAGTTGAACTATTGGTTAGATTTAAACACAGTTGGTGAAAGAGCTTTAAGTAAAAGGTACTTTATATTGCTATGAAGTAAAATTTTTGTAACTCAGACTTTTGTTCAGCAGGAGCCACATCAACTTTTATAAAAAAATTGTTCAAATAGAATTAGTATTCATGAACCATTCTGTTCCATGACTTTTCATATGGCAATCTCTATTCAATGTGTCTCTACAATTCAAACAATGTAACCAACTAGTTCTTCTAAGTTATTTTTCATTTGTTTATCTTCACTTTATTTAGTTCTTGGTAAAATTTTTCCTCCTCATTTGTTCCACAATAATATATATATATATATTTATATTGTTACAGTAATATTCAGTATATTATTATTTTTATTAGTAATAGGAATTCATTATTATTATTTTTATCTATCTACTATATAAAACTGAAAAAATGGCCAATCTCTGTCGGCATATCAAGTGCCAGCAAAGCATAGTGGCAAACCTAGGAATTGCCAGAGTCTGTGCTTGACTCTTTTTGATGGTATTCAGCATGCATGCTGCTTGCTGTGTTATTTAAAAGGAATTGGATATAGTGATGTAGGTCATAGTGCATGACAATGATGGTTATGCTTTTTCGTTTCATTTTTATGTTTTGAACTGAAGATGGAATATTATGGTATTTCTTTGCAATCATAACAGAAATATGTAGTATCTTATTGGTATTTTGAAAGTTATTTCATGAGAATTGGATGTACAGCTGTTGGTTTTAGTACATGACAATGATACTTATGGGCAGTTCGCTTTCAACAGTGTTCTGCCAAACATCTGCACTTTAGGTAAACCATTTGTAATTAATTATTTATCATTACTATGCATGCTAACTATTTAGTATGCCCTGATGCCTTGTAAGGCCTGATGCCATCGGGCCTTACAATTGGTTATGTATAGAAGTTGTAATGTTAAAGAAATTTCTCATAACACATTTTTTTTATTAACTATGAGAAAAAAATTTTTTAAACAGCTTTTGTAACTTCTATATGAGCTGTTGATTTTGAAAGTGGGGCAAGTCCATTTTATGTTATTGCTGGATATTTAACTGTTTGCATTTGAATGAGTTTAAAAATATTCATAAGTGGTAATAGACTTATTTTATATTTTTTTGGTTTTATTTCATGTAAATTTAATATGCAATAATGGTTATCTGCGTTAGGTTAAAAAATTACGGTTTTGGTATGCACCAATGGACTTGGCCTCACTTTCAAAAGCAATGATTTATTGAAAATGTTGCTTTTCTTTGAATAGAATATAGTTATAATAACAAAAAATTTAATATTTTATTTAATTACTTATTTATTTTATTTCAACATTTCATACTTTTTTCGAAAAGCTACAATGAAACAAAAAATAAATTTAATTTTATAGGAAAAAGTGGAGAAAATAATAATAATAAAAAATATTTAGTAATAATTATACTTGCATGTTGCATGCATATACAGTAGAACGTCGTATATCCGAAAGAATTCCAGTCGGCAAATTTAAATTTTCGCTAGTGCTGTGGCGCTGCAATCTTTGGCTATATGTTGGGCTACTCCAATATTTTTTTTCTTGATGTGTGTTTTAGCTAACAGCACTGACACTTTTGTATGGTGTATTTATGAGGACTGTGTGTCATGCTGAATCGAACGTTTTTGACACTAGATCAACTTCTAAAGTATATTTTTTTTTTGGTTATTATATTTTTAAATATATTTATTTTGTTTGTACAAAATAAAGAAATAATTTTTAATGATACAATAGCCACGATTATTATTTTGAAAAGTTTACGTTAGGCTTAACATCAACGAAAATTCAACGCGAAGCGACACGCAATGGAGAAAAATTTCAACATGGGATAGATTAATATATTTTTTCATACATAATCGGTTATCCGAAAAATAAGTTATCCGAACAACCCCAGTCCCCAATTGATTCAGATAAACGACGCTCTACTGTAATTATATTTCTTAGTTTAGATGGTGCAGATTTTTAAAGTATTCACGATAAATGGGTGGTACATAGGGTAATAAATCCATCATATCTTTATATTTTTCTTTAGAGTGGACTTGCCTCACTTTCAAAATCAACTCACTGTAAATATTGTGGACTATATAAATTACTAGTAACAAATTTATACTGATATTAAAAGATATTGTGAATTGATTAAAAACAAATTTTATGTTAATTTGTAATAAGAATTAGCTTTACACAAAAAGAACTTGCCTCACTTTCAAAATCAATGGCTCATATATTGTAAATGGAAAAAAATCCTGTAATCCAATATAATAATAACAACAACAACAACATCCAGCAAAAATAATAAATTTTACTGCAAATAGTTTATTACTTTTGCTGGATAATGGTGTTGTTTCTTTTATTTTATTGGAGTACTAACCCAGTTTTCATTGATTGACTTTATTCCCATAATCTTCAATCAATTACATATTTGCTTTTCTTTCTTTCTTGCTCTCATTCTTTCTCTCTTAGAAATCTTCCATTATGGATTATTCCATTTCAGGATACATATTAAATTAAATTTCATATCTAATTATGACATATTTCAAAAAAATGTTCATCAGTAATCATTATTGATAAAACCTAGTTTATAATCCAAGAAAAAACTAACAAAGTTTAGCACTTGCTTTATCAATTAATCAATAAATGTTTAAGTAGCTACTTAAACTTTATATAAACATATTTAACTTTATAATTAGTGTTTATAGATAATTTTTCTGCTTTTAAAGAATACTTTAACAAAAACAAACTAACCAGTGCAGCATTCAGACATTTCAGATTTATAAAAAAAAAAAAAATCAAGTTTTTATTATTGTTTGGTGATAATATATTACCATAATAGTGAACACTAAATATATCATAAGGATAAGATTTATATAAACATTTCATAGTTGCAGTTTTGTTTATATTCTGTTTAACATGTAAATGTTTTTGAAAAAGTAACCAATTATTTTATCATTAAACTTATACAAAAAATTTAGTGGTTTTTATGAAAACAGAATTAAAATTCAAGCATTTTTATTGTGTAAATACATTTCATTAAAATATCACTACACTTTGGCAATAATGTGAAATTTAAAAAATTATTAAGCAGATTCTAAAAAATAAGTCAAAATATCATTTATTATAAATAGATATTCTCACTGAACAAAAGAAAAAAGGGGAACAATCTACAAGGGTGGTTTTTTCCAACCTCCAATGATCCATAAAACAAACACAAGTGTAAATAACAAAATCAATTTATTACCAAAAGGTAGGTACAAATATGGTTTACTTTTCACTATGAAGATTGAGGCATTTGTCATGTCTCTGGACGAGCTTTTCAATCCCCTCTTCATGCCGCCAATGACTTGAGATGGGCCTTAACATTGTTTTGAAGATTGTCATTAGTCTTGAACCTTTGCCTTTCTAGCTACGTTTTCAGTTCAGGAAATAGGTGGAAGTCTTCTCACATTAAAGGTGCGAAGACTACCATTTTTCAGACTTCCACCCACCTTCAAACTTTTTAAGCACCTAGCATATAGCTCTGATTTAGGGCCAAGCAACTTCCACCTCTTTTCTGAACTGAAAACGTGGCTAGGAGGGCAGAGGTTCGAGACTAATAATGATCTTCAAAACAACATTAAGGCCCATCTCAAGTCACTGGTGGCAACATTCTATGAAGAGGGGATTGAAAAGCTTATCCACAGATATGACAAATGCCTCAATCTTCATGATGATTATGTCGAAAAATAACCATATTTGTACCTAACTTTTAGTAATAAATTCATTTTGTTATTTACAGTTGTCTTTGTTTTATGGACCATCTGAGGTTGGAAAAAAACAGCCTATGTAGAAGACAGCTAAATTATCAATAACCAATACTTATTTAAATTCATTTTTATCATTAATCAGCTAATTAAAAAATTAGTTATTAAATAATTAAAAACATTTAAAAATGAAAGTTTTTCATTTGTGAATGATTTATAATATTTGATTAATAACACAAATATATTTTAAAATATTAATTTAACTATAAACTTTAAGACAACTAAATAAATACAATAATTAAATTTTTTTAATGTTTATCTATCAGCATTTGACTGTAATTTCATACAGATAATCTCCACTGACATTTTTTTGATAACTATATGCTTTTCTCATTTACAAAGAAAATATATAAACTTTATAAAAATGAAAAATTTTAAATTGTATTATAATTATGGGTTATATAAATTTATGTGCGTAATATATTTTAAATACAAAATTAAATTAATTATTCCTAAAATTTTTTTAGCAATTTACAAACCTTTAAACCTTTCGGGAGTTTTCTGATTTGTCTTTCTGCTTCCAAATAACGAGATTCACAAATGTATACATCTTGCTCTGGAATTTCAGTAACTCGTCCTACAAAATAATTTACAGTTTATATATTGTTAAATAATGTCACTCAATATGTCAATATATTACTGCATATCTCATGAGATCATGGAGCTTTATAAACCCCCCAACTTTTCAATTATCACAATACATAACTTGCAATGCCAGACCCTTATCTCCCTATCCCCTTTTTTCATATATGATTTGTCTGTAGAATGCATAATAGATTGAAAGATCAAACTGGAAGAGGATCAGAAAATTACAATATTTACCATTGCAACTCTATTTACTTAGTGAATTAAATATATGCAAGTACTTTTGACATTTCAAAACTTCATCCACAGGTAAAGAAAGAATACATAAAATTCAAATAATGATTTTTTTAAAAATTTTACATTAAGAAAACATGATGTTTTTTTAGCCTTTTAAAAAAATTAAATAACTAAGTTAACACTATTCCTGACAGAATATTTTAAAAAAGTTAGATCTTATAAACTTTGTTTAATGATCAAAAATTTCAAGAGCAATTTGATTTAAAAAAATAGCTAGTTTTTAGTTTTTCAGCTATTTGGCTATTAGCTATCTGCTGAGTCAAAGTAGGTTGTAAAACAAATATTTATTCTTTAAATTTGTGAAAAAGTTGAATTTATTCTATAGAGTAAAATCTGTAGAATAAATTCAACTTAATTAATACTAATACAGAATTTATTAATTCTTGTATTCAGCTCTTAAAGACTTTTACATAGATACAATTGTAATTATTATTTCAATTAAGTTGATATAATCATTCTGGAAAAAAGTATTTAAATAATTAAATTTATCTAAACAAAGTGATTTAAAACTTTAAGGCTTACGAGTGATGTAGTCTTTTAAATCTAATACAGCACAACGAGCAATGACACTTAGTAATGGATTAGTATCTTCAATGGAACTCAGAAACACTTCTTGTTTATAGAAAAGTCTTGTAGGTGGGTGATGTACTTCTTGTGGAGTAATAAACCACGGTCCATGAAAGAAAGCAACACCTCTAAATAAAAACAAAAAATTTTATTTTTCAAAATATTTTAAAAACATGCATTATATCAAAAATTGAACTTACTCTTTATTCACCCACATCCTATCTATCCTTCCAATCAAACTTTTTATATGTTCAGTTCGGACATAACAATAATCACCTGTAAAAAGAATTTTACTTAAGATGTCTTTTTCTATTGTAAAAATATATTTACATGTTTGAAGAATTCATTTTATTTAATAATAAAACTGTAATAGTTATGAATAAAACTATAATTAATATAATTTTATTTATAACCATTACCAGAATATGGAATTATTGACTCATAAAAAATTTTGTCATGGGCAATAAAAAAAAAGCAATTACAATAATATCTTAAAATTTTATATTCAAACTTTATGACATTTTTTAAAATTTTTATAAATACCATAGAAGCAAAAACACATACACTTAGAAGAAGAAAAAACATACATATCTGGAGAGAGAGTCTGAAATGTTAAAGGGAAAAAAATGATATTAAGTACAGATGAAGTCCACTGTGAAAACAATTACAGATTCTCAGTTTATACATAGTTCAGCATATGATCAGATCACTTTATCACGGACAAGAAGAGAATAGAATATAAAACAATCAAAGATTTTCAATAAAATAAACAACAAGAAATTACAAGTAAAAGAAAGAAGTAAATATTTTTCAAGGAAAATATTAATGGCACTATAAAGAAGTGGAAAATGACAAGAATAATAAAAAGAATTTTAAAACATTAAATATATATTTTTTTCAATTAGCATCTTTTTACAATTCAATTGACTACAAACTGTTAAAAAAAATAACCCAAACAGCTAATTTGTCTAATTTTCTATTAAACAACTTAACAAGAGATAAAAGAGCCTTGTTTCACCAAATCAACTGAGCTATTGTTTATTATTTAATAATTCTGAAATGAAAAGAATGCAAACTTATTGTTTAGATACAAATATTCATTTACTACCAGATTGACATTTCTTAAAAACATCAGTTGTATATATGAAAAAACAAATTAGGTAAATAATTGCAAGTGAAGTAAGGAAGATATAAATCAGCAGATCTACAATTTTATCAATACAGTGGAACCCCGGTTAACGAACGTCCTGGTTAACGACCAAATCAGTTAATAAACTTTTATTTTGCAAAAATTTTGTCCCGGATAACGAACTTAACGGCTTTTTGTGTCAAATTTGTAAGCTTGCCGACTTTTAGGGAAAATCAGTTAATCGTGTGTCGGTGATGGTCTAGGGTCCATTCATATGTTGGTGGTGGTGGAGGAGACAAAGATGACATGTATTTCACAGTGAAAATCATTTATTAGAACATGAAGATGCTTACATATTTGAGATGGTTGGAAATGGCTTATCTACAGTATTTTCTCCCGGCCCTGAGGAGTGGCGTATCGCTGGTCTTAGATAGTGCAAGCTGATCAGTTGTAGCCCAGAGCAGACGAGATGGGATCACTTGGTCACAGAAGCAATGGTAGGTGACAGAGCTGCAACGACTGGAGCAATCCATGCGACAACACAAATTTTAGCGGGCACGACTTCAGGCTTAATCCAGATGAAGATGACACAGATTAATCGCCATAGAATTTTAAGAAAACTGCATTTTGACCTTGAGATTCTAGTATTTCTTCCTTGAATCTCACCTTATGATTAGTCCTGCATCCCATTCCTTGCTTCCTGATTGTTTTCTTCTTTGTCTCCAGGTGAAAACCGAAACCAGATCAGGTCACGAGAAAGGTTTGTTCCAAGGCGTTTATTTGACACCTGTTCGTCGACTCTGATCAGAGATTGTTGATAAACCTATAAGCCTTTTGCTCATAATTTAGTCTATTGTTTCTGCTATCTGTCATTTAAGAACTTTAATGATCATACGCGATGTTTTTATACCTGTCAAATCGTTCCCCTTTTCTGAAAATTTAACCTAGATCAACTGTTTATGACCACTTCTGTCAGAGTTTCATCTTCCCTGCAGACATTCCACCTGATACACCTGATTCGTTACATCATTCGTTTTCGCGTCACGTTTGTTTTGACAACTACAGTACAGTTTTTTTCCTTACTTCTCCCTGAACTTTGATCCGACTTAACAATAGTGTTTTCGCTTTTAACACGTGGATATTAAATTATATTGGTTTGATGTAAAAGTTTGTCCCGTTTTTTTGAAAAGAATAAAAAAAAACCCATTTTACAAACAAAATTACAAAAATACTGACAGCTAGAATGGATTAATTGTATTTGCATTAATTTCTATGGGAAAAATTGCTTCGGTTAATGAACAATTCGGTTAACGAATGGACTTGTGGAACAGATTACGTTCGTTAACCGGGGTTCCACTGTATTTACAAAATTAAACCTAGTTGTTTACCACCTATTCATGACAAATAAGTGAGATTGATTTTACAACATATAATGTATATTTAATACAGTAGAACCTCGAAAACTCGTCCCTCGATAACTTAGCACTCCGGATAACTGGTCCACACCTTGGCAGGGCGAAAAAATCCTTAGTTAATTAATTTTCATTATAGACAGCTTTATAAAAGTATAAAAGCTCTCATAAAGTATTTTTCTCAGGTCTGTCTTATCAGGTAAATTACTGTACACAGTGTATTCATTAATTTTCATTTTCATGTAGTGGCTCTATGCCTTCATAAAGGACGTACTTTTCCTTTGTTTAAGGGTATTTGGGCAGTTTATTCTCTGTTATATTCTGTACAAGTAAATACTGTACAAGTACAGTACAGTATTTTCTGAGGAAATACTCGTACTTATTTTTTTTAACCCCATTCCCGATAACTCGGCATTTTCACAAACTCGGCCACCCTTCGGTCCACATTAGGTCGAGTTTTCGAGGTTCTACTGTATTTATTTTTACAAAGTAATACTGTACATTTAAACTGAATCAAATCATTTCATTACTAAAACAACATTAGAAACAATACTATTTTGCTAATTAGGAGTCTTTTAAATCATTAGCTCTAATTAGTTAAATTAATAAGCCAGTTGATTTATCATTAATGTATGAGAATACCATAATAAATTGCTCTAAATTGATAGTTGAACTATTGGTTAGATTTAAACACAGTTGGTGAAAGAGCTTTAAGTAAAAGGTACTTTATATTGCTATGAAGTAAAATTTTTGTAACTCAGACTTTTGTTCAGCAGGAGCCACATCAACTTTTATAAAAAAATTGTTCAAATAGAATTAGTATTCATGAACCATTCTGTTCCATGACTTTTCATATGGCAATCTCTATTCAATGTGTCTCTACAATTCAAACAATGTAACCAACTAGTTCTTCTAAGTTATTTTTCATTTGTTTATCTTCACTTTATTTAGTTCTTGGTAAAATTTTTCCTCCTCATTTGTTCCACAATAATATATATATATATACAAAACATTAAAGAAAATTTATAATAAATGTAGAGCTAAACACTCAAAAAACTACCTTTACCAAAAAAATAGATTATGTTCAATAATCTCAATATGAAAATCTAGTAAAGTACAGGATTGTTAATTCTCAAATAATTAGTTTTATTTTGATAAGATGGATAAGAAATTATAAATATATATACACATATATTTCAAAGTTACCAAGTTTAAATGTCCCTGCAGGAATGCTGTATTGTTCATAATAGACGGCACCATCCTCAGGATTTTGTACTTCACAGATGATATTCTGGTTTTTGAAATTTTATTATTACAGATTAGAATGTAAAAAATATAAATATTTAACTTATGATTTAAAAAAGTATTTTAATACATACAGGTCTAGGTTTTTCAACAATGACTAAATCATTATCATCTATATCAGAACCTTCATCTTTTGGTTTTTCTACACCATCTTTAAAAACTGATGGCACTCTTATAGGATTTAGTGGTTCTTCTCTGACAACTATAGATACATAATTATTGGGTGTAAAACCCCATACCTATTTAAAAATAGAATAACATTAATAAAGAATCTTCACACTTCAGATGAATGTAAAATAATCTTTTAACAAACCTTTAACCGGTGGGAAATATGAATAATTGTCCATGCAAACGTTTTCAGATCAGGAGGGATCCGAAAATGTTTGCATGGACAATTATTCATATTTCCCACTGGTTAAAGATTTGCTAAGAGATTATTTAACATTAATAAAAATAATATTAATAAAATTAAAAAATCCTACAGCTTTTAAGTTAATATTTTCACTATTATTATTAATATAATAAATTAACTAATTGTTTTTCTCAAAAGAAAAAAAAAATTATTTATTGTTCATTTTTAAATTTTAAATACATCTAATTTAATGTGATATTTTCAGTTTTTTCCAATTTTCATCTTGTTAATCAAATTAATGATAAATTTTATAATATTGATAATCATTAAATCCAATTGCAATATTAATAATATCTATTCTTTAATTTTGTGATAAGATCAATAAAATACAACAATAAAAAAACTCCAATACTTTTTACTTTATAAAGTAATGTTTAAAACCAGTAAAAAGTATAAATAAAGAGAGCAATTAAAAGACAGCTAACATTTTATGTTTTATAAAATAAATTATTAAATATTTATCTATCTATCTAATCTTAATCTAATGAGTAATGACTAAAAATTATACAAAATTCATATGCTCGTTACTTTCTTATACTCAATATTTTGTAAGTTTTTACTTTGTAAAAAATCTTACAAAACAACAAAAATCATAAGTTACTTTAACTAATTTTTGCTTTAACAATGGACATCATTAGATTTCTTTGAATGTAATTCATCATTTTCTGTGTGACACTCATGTCAATCTTCTTCAAGCATGATATGATCTTCAATTTTAATTGATCAGCAATTTTTGCTTTTATTTAAACTAAGCCTTTCGTTTCTGAAATGACCAAAAATTTTCACTCAGTCATAATTCCAGAATGCAGGGAGTGCTATCTTCTCAATTGAGAAAATTAACATTTATTTCCCCTTCAGAAATAAAATCATGGATTTTGCATAATGAGATGATGCAAGAACTAGAGGGGAGACTGATTTGTTTCATCAAAAATCATCATTCTAATTACAAGTATGTACAGGTAGATTACAAAAGAATATCCCAACTTTGAAAAGCTATATCTCCACAACTAAACAACTTATAGCACCATTCCACAAATCATTATATAAGAAACATTCTGAAGTTTCAGTTGATTGTGGAGAGATGTCACTATGAGCACCCTTAATCACCCTACAAGAGCTTGTTGTCAGTTTGCACCAAAATGGCAACCTCATCAACAGAAAGCATTCTGTGTTATTGAGTTTGTTGCAAACTGCAAACTGATAACATATTCATTAATAACACACATATATTAATATCATAAGAATAAAATTACATTATGATGATAATGATTTTAGAGTATTAATAGTTATTTAAAAGTTTTTCTCTAAATTCCTGTGATAAATTATAATAATATTAATATTAAACATATATATAATGCTAGAAAATATCATTCTTGATAAAAGATTTTCGAAACAAAAAAAAAATTACATATATAATAAAGATTATTCAGAAACAAGTATCAATTAAGTCTATTGTTTCTAATAATATTGCTACCATAAACACTGAGAAAAAGTAGCACTTATGATATTATAAAAACTACTTCTATTTAAATTAATTTAATTGCATACCTTGATTTTTTTAAATGCTTTGGCTTTTGCAGAATAACGTGATTCACATACATAAATGTCTTTGTCATCACAACCCTTAAACAAAAATTAATTAATAAATTTGTTAATATAATTACTAAAGTAATAAATTATTTTATGATATAATAAACTTTGTAAAGTTTAACATATTATGTTTAAGTTCAACAATTATGTCTTAAAACTAATTATTTGTTTCTATACATTTTTATTACCTTTTTAAATTATTTTTTGTTATTGTTACTTTTTAAAGGGGCAATTACTATTTTGTCATATTAATGGGGCAAGGTTTGCTTGTCCATAATAATTGCTTTAATGATGAAAGAATAAAGAATTCAATAAATTGAAGACAATACATCTTGTTTTTTATGAATAAGTGGTTTGTTTCTTTCAATTTTATTCATAAGTCATGTTTGAACTGGGATTAATTTTTATTTCTGCAAAATCAGATCTGAAGCATAATTAATATTAAATCATCAATGGTTTCCATTAATATGATTTAAAACTTGAACAGGAATAAAAATCATCAAAAATAATAATTTTTATGACATTCTTATTTTGAATATGTTTTTATAAAACTGTATTTTGAAACATACTTCAGAAGAAATTGTAAAAGAAAATGAAATTTATTGCAGTCTATTAAAAAATATATTATAAAATAATCAGTAAATTTTATATTTGAGGAATTTTTAATGTTAGATATTTTTGTAATTGTTAAGATAATCATTTTTTTTTATCTCCCACTCCACTATAGTAGTAAAGTACTTATGTTAGGACTTTCGTGTGTCTGTTAAACACATGCATGCGCAACAACTCTGTTCACTTTCGTTACCTAAGTGTTATGTTCCATTCAATCCATTCATTATATATGTTCATGTGCATGCGCAAAAGGGAACTGAACATTTTCGTTTACAGTCACAGTAAGCTATAGTAAAAACTACCAAGTTCTTCTGGAATCTATAAACCACATCCTTTACTGTATATTCAGTGAAAAATTCTTCTGAACTACTACTTAATTCCAAGAATTTATAAAATTTATCTTAAACAAAATTAATATTTGATTCGCTTTTGTGAAGCATGCTGTCAGATTGACTTAACCACACTTGTTTTAATTAAACCTTAAATACTGTAAGGTCTCTTTTTATGCGGATTATTTTTATGCAATTTTGAAGTTGTGCGGTTTGTATTTCATCCAAAAATTTCTTGGACAAACATACATATAGGCTTGTTTAGGAAGCCCACGAATAGACAGTCTCCAAAAATCGTGGAACGCTCAAAGCTCACTCCATTTGTTCCACTGACATATAACGTTTATGGATGTAAAGGACAGCTAGATCTACCTTAATCGCTTTAGTTCCTAGCAATTTTTGATATAAATGTAATTAAACATAAAAAATACTTAAAACTGAAAAAAACGAAAGAAATGCGTTAATTTTGAAGAAAAAGCTTGGAAAGTTTAACTTCCTTTGTCTCGCCCTTCTGTGAAATTTAACACCGATGAGTCATTGTTTACACATCTGGATGACCTTGAACACAGCTGGAGTTGGATTTCCCGGGGCATTCTCATAGACGTCGCGGGAGGACAAGGGTTTAAAGTAGGGTGAACACTAGCTGGCCGTATATTTTTAAATATTTTTAAAAAATTTGGAGACTTAAAAAACATTCCAAAAATTCAAAAAAAATTCAAAAATGGCCTTAAGGACCGTGTTTTATGTAACGCTATGTAATCTGCCGGAGTTAACTCGGGCGAGGAACTAAAGGGGTTTTAATTAACTCTTCACATCCAGATGTCAGTGATTTGTTTTTAGAGTGAGCTTTTGCAATTCGGGGATTCCCCTTGTATTACTTTTCAATAAAATAAACTGAATTAAGTTTGAATACAAGTTTATTTTAAGCTTTTATATGAATTTCTTTCAGACATTCAAAGTAATTTATTAAGCAGCCTATTTCTTTTAATTTCTGCAAACTTTTTTTATGCGGTTTTAAGTTAATTTTAACTCGTATGTTTGGTTTTATGCGATTTTAGAAAATTACGGAACGTATCCCTACTTTTTCAATGCAAGTAAAGTCTTTTTTTATGCGAATTTTTTATATGCTCTTTTCTGTAGAACGTATCCACCGCATAAAACGAGACCTTACAGTACTAAAAAGACTGTATATTTTGTTTAAATAAAATTATTAAAGTTTCCACCTACCAATTCTCACTGGCAAGAAATAGAATGTACTAGTATTGAAAATTATACTGAAGTTTAAAAATACATAAAAAATGCTCGTAACAATTTTAAAAATCATAGATTAAATAATAATAATTTTTCATCTTGTAACAAAAAAAATTTAACATTTAAATTTGGTAAAATTCAGTATATATTTTAGATATAAATTAAATTTTACAATTTATAATATAAATAATAATTTCTTAGTCAATTAAAAGTCATTATATTCTATATTTTGTCCTAAAATTAAATTAAACTAAATCTAAGATAATGAATTACTTAATTGTAATATATACAGATTTCATCAAAAATTAAGAATTTACTTACTTCTGGTCTATATTTAAAATAATCTTTAACGAACATCACATAACATTTTCCCATTACTTGAGAAAGAGGTGCGCTATTGTGATTATCACTTTTAAAAAGTTCCTAATTAAAAGTAAAAATTTTTCATTAAAATTATCAATACATAATTGTTTACTATTTAACATTATATTTATCCATTTTAATTTTACAGACCTTTTGGAGAAACTTTCTTGTAGCCAAATGGAATGTTTCATTTGGTCTATAAAACCAACACCCATATATCCATTGTTCACCTTGATTATCCCTCCAAAGCTTTTCTATATGCATTATGTGTGGTTCCATCCCTTTTTCTCTGTAATATACATTAAATGAGCATTTTAAAACTGTCACATTGTCAAATACATAGTTTGTATAGCAATAACATAGAAACACTTCACATATTATAATTGAAACTTACCTAGGTTCTATATATACAAAATCACCAATGTAATAAGTCATTCCTTTAAAAGTCATACTATCTGCTGTGGAAATTTCTGTGCTTTCATCCTAAATGTAGGGTTATATCAATTAATTTCTGGTTTCATAAAATCCAGATGTCTATTTTTCTCCTCACCTTTTCTTGTTTAGGTTCCAACTCTGCTTCTTGTTGTTCACAAGGAAGTTTTTCAGCTTTTAATGCTTCAACACTAGATTGTAAATGGCACTCTCTATATTTCAAAGCAGGTGATTGTAAAACTTCACCAAATCGACATAATTCATCTCTCATTCTAATAAAATATGACTGTAATTCAATTGAATCTTCAAACACTTGGGAATCTGTTCTGCTGACATTTCGAGCATGTTCAAAAACTTCAAAAACATCATCTTGAAAAGTATCTAGTCGCTTGTAACGTCCCTAAAATTGCAATTTTGAACATTTGTAACATCTGTTTAATTTGAACTAATTTTATTTTAACTATATAATTTTATTAAATAATACTACTTTTCTTAGAAAACTAGGATTACTGAATGGTAATTTTATCAATGTTATGGCATTTATCATTGCAACAATAACTGATTTGAGAAATTAGTACATATAATGATAAACTAGCCACTAGTTAATCTGTTGAATTAATCAATGGATGAAGTTGAAGTAATTCTAATGTTAACAGGCCTTCTTCATATGCAGACAAATGAAATTTTCTAACACTGGCATTTCACTTTTATCTGTCCGTACCTGATGATGGACTAGTAACTGAATCAAAAATATTAGCATTCTTTCATTATTTAAATAATCATGTTCAATGATGACTCCAGATATATTTTTCTTCAATATTTGAAGTTAAGACTATTTACAAAAATATATATACATTTTTGAGTCTATCTTTTAAACCTTTTAACACAACCACAGAAGTAACAGTTATATTGGTTTCAAGAAAACCTTCATAAAACAAGACAAATAATAATAGGTAAAAATTCACAAAGTTAAAAATGATCAAATGTCAGCTTTTTATTTGAGGATCTGATGCTTTTACATTAAAAACAAATAAATCTTTTCACTATACTATCAAGTCCTTCACCAATTTATAACTGATTCAATCCCTCTGATGGTGTACCAGAGGGATTGAATCAGTTATAAATTGGTGAAGGCTTTCCTTACCACATGATGTTATGTAATAGGTAAAAATGTTTATACATTCCAAATTAAATGACTTCACTTATCAATTCCACAATTTCACTGTTGGTGAATGTTTTAGGCATGTGGCCCTAAATCTTGAAACTTTACCATATCTTATTTGTTCAAACAAATACAAAAACTAAAACATTCTTAATTTCAGCAGTTTAATTAAACTGTATAAAAATTATATTATTGATAAAAATGTCTATACATATATTAAAAACATAAAAGTATATAACAAAAAAAATTTATCATAATTTATTAAAATTATTATTATTATTTCAAATACAATTTTAAAAACATTGTAAATAGAAAACTAAATTACTGAAATCAAAAACTTTGTAATACTGTCTACTGTACCATTATACATACAGTAAAAGTTACTAATAAGATACAGTATATGTTTAATTATATAATTTAAATACAGTAGAACCTCGAAAACTCGGCTCTCGATAACCCGGCACTCCGGATAACTCGGCCACACCCTGGCAGGGCAAAAAAATCCTTAGTTAATTAATTTTCATTATAGACAGCTTTATAAAAGTATAAAAGCTCTCATAAAGTATTTTTCTGAGGTCTGTCTTATCAGGTAAATTACTGTACACAGTGTATTCATTAATTTTCATTTTCATGTAGTAAAGGCTCTATGCCTTCATAAAGGACGTACTTTTCCTTTGTTTAAGGGTATTTGGGCAGTTTATTCTCTGTTATATTCTCAAGTAAACAATACATACAAGTACAGTACAGTATTTTCTGAGGAAACACTCGTACTTATTTTTTTAACCCCATTCCCGATAACCCGGCATTTTCACAAACTCGGCCACCCTTCGGTCCACATTAGGCCGAGTTTTCGAGGTTCTACTGTATTATACTATTTAAATTACATATTGATTTAATTTGATAAAACAATTATACTTACTTTATCAAGTCTCCTTTTTATTATATCAAGACTTAAAGGTTTCCTTAAAAAAAAAAAAATACATCTGTTAAATTTTAAAACAGATATTGTTATGTTACAGAATTAAATCCCAAACTATACATTAGAATAAACTTACAAAACTGTACTTATTGCAATCAGAATTCTATTATAGTTATCATTATCTTCAAATAGACAAAAAGCAGTCTTTTCATATTGTCAGCCTCAATATATGACTACTAATATTCAATCATCTTCAGTTATCAATTTTAACCAGTGCTTTAAATGTTAATCATTTTAATCATTATTTGCTTGCAACATAATGGTTTAAATTGCTGTCATTTCTTACTTTCATTGCATACTAGTAATTAATCAGTTAATATAGCAAAAAGCAGCAAGAATGATGAATAGAAATGGATGAATTATTATTAATTAATAATAATAAATATAGTAATACATCTTTAAGTTATGCATTTTATGTGTTTTAACATAAGTTTTTAATATTAGAGTGAATAAAATCAACATTTCCACTAATTGAAGTTTTGACTAAAAGTATCACTTTATACAGTTCTTTGTATGCATCAGAAAAAGACTTTATTTTGGATTAATGTTTCAGAATCTAATATTTCAACTTCAGATCAGTTATAATTTGACAAATTGAACAAACTAACATTATAGTATGCCAATTTTCACACTACTTGTTACTTGAATAGCATGTGACAATTGGGTTTTTATTCAAAAGAAACCTAAACTTTTGGACATTAATTTATTTAAAAATAAGAAACTATGTACTGTATCATGTGCTTTACTCTCACATATGGTTGTCTGTGGTGGGTCTGCAGTTGTTTATGTCAGAAACACCTGCAGAAGACAATGTATTTCTTCAGAGAAGTGGACATTGGGGACTGTTACATTCATTTATTGTAGTTTGGTTGTTTATTACATAAGGGAGAGGAGCAGAGAGTCCACCTTGCTTGGGAACAACCATAAACATCATAAAGTGTCTTTTCTGTCTTTTTTGAGAGTTGTGATCTGATACTGTTCATGTGCTATTGCTGTAGAACAAATATTTATGTATCATATTATGACAAAGTTAAATAATATATTCTAAGATTAAACCAAAAGTAAAATTAAATACTTTTCATTCTTATCAAACTTGTTTTGTGTAAACTTAGTCATCTTAAATGTCATACAGATTAAAAGCCAATTGCCACACAATACAAAGTAACAAACAGTTTGAATATTGGTATGTCCTAATGTTAGTTCGATTTGTCAAATATAATGGATGAAAAGATGGAATTGTAGACTCCAAAAATGCTAATCCAAACTAAAGCCATTTTCTGACTCCTATAACAATGTAAAGTGATAATCATAACTAATGGAGTTGTACAATTTAATGTTAATTGTAATATTATTTGCTTACCCTGCTTTAGTGTTGTAATTCAGTTATCATCATCATTTTAGGTAAGTCAATAGCAATTACAATAAGTAGATTCTAATGTAATATGAAATATAGCTTTTAAGAATGTTATGAAATACTCTACACATCTCATTACATTGAGTTAAATGTTTCTTGATAATTCAATAAAGTTTAGTATTATGTTACAATCAATATAAGTTTAGTATCAATAAAATTTAGTACAAATAAGTTTGATAAAATAGGAACTAGAAGTGCTCATACAGAAAATGTGATAAAGTAAAACAATATCTCAGAGATAGCCAGCTAAACATGCTTTAAAAATTATACTACTGGTAATTCAACAATGGAAAGAACTGTATTAGACTAGTAGATATATATTTCTATATATAGCTACTAGTAAATATATAATAATCTCTATATATGTAATAAACACACAAAAATATAAAATAAAAAAAAACAATGTGATACACAGTATAATATTTACAGTGTATAATAAGTTTATTACAGTATAATATTTACAGTATTAAGAACTGTCAATCAATTGTATGAATAAATATCAATGTTTAGATCTGTTAGAATATTTTAAGTTTTTTAAAGGATATAATAAAGCTACCTTGGTTTTTTATTTTTTCATCATGTTCTTAATGTTCACCATAAGTATTTGTATTTATAAATTACATACAGCTCATTAATCTTGTTTTGATCACTATATCTATTTGAACAGACTACTAATTTCTGAGTATACTGTATATTTATTCTTTATAAGAGGAATAAATATAATATTTCATATATTTAATAGAACATAAAATAAACTCAAAATTTATAAAAATTTATTTATAATTTTAAATAACAAATATTTATTTAGATTATCAAACTTACTTCATAGGGCATTGAGGATCAGAAGAGGTATCTGTTTCAGATAATTCTACTAATGAATCACTATAACAACGTCCTTCTTCATCCTGAATTGAAATCTTGTTTTAGCAAAATTTGAACTATATTTTCTTACTTTTATGATTAACTAAACCATTTAAAAATTAAAATTTAACTAATAAAATGCAATATTTAATAATTATAAATCAATTAATTAAAATCCATTTTGCATTATTATTAATATACAAAATGAGTACAAAATTAACAATAGTTGTATATGGTTGGTAAATTCATTCAATTTCTTTTCTTTCTGTAAGTGGTTGATATCAAAATTTACTATCAAACTAAAGAAATATTTATTACAATCAGTTTATTTTCTACAAAATATATTTGGTTATTTTAGTATACATTTTATATAAAATTTTTTAGTTTACTTTTCCCTTTATTTATATTTTCATTTATTTAAATTGGTATGTTTGGCATGTGTTTGTATAATTTTCATAAATTTTATTCTATTACTCACAGATATCTTATATACTAGTTTGCAATTAATTGTATAAATTTTAAAAAAATGTCTTTTAATTTGTTTGATTAATCACATTCAATTTATGGAAACATATAAGAGCCTGACGAAAATCTCTGAAAGTAATCAAAAACATCTATTTTTCCAATAAACATGCCTGCTGGAACCAGTATGAATGGTGTTGGTGAATGATTATATTACTTTCCAGTTTTTGCAATGTTTTATTTTATTCTGTTGTAATTGTTTTGAATATACAATAGAATGTCGTTTATCCGAAAGTCGGTTATCTGAAACGTCAGTTATCTGAAAGAATTCCAGTCGGCAGATTTAAATTTTCGCTAGTGCTGCAATCTTTGGCTATATGTTGGGTTACTCCAATATTTTTTTTGTTGAGGTGTGTGTTTTAGCTGGCAGCACTGGCATTTTTGTGTGGTGTTTTTCTGAGGACTGTGTGTCGTGCTGAATCGAATGTTTTTGATACTAGATCAACTTCTAAAGTATATTTTTTTTTGGTTTTTATATTTTTCAATATAGTTATTTTGTTTGTACAAAATAAAAAAATAACTTTTAATGATACAATAGTTATTATTATTTTAAAAAGTTTACGTTAGGCTTAACATCAATGAAAATTCAACACGAAGCGACACGCAACGGANCCAAATAATTTCATCTTTTTTCTTACTAAATTTGTCTGAAGTTGAACTGAAAATACAAATTTACCATAAAATATTCAAAATAATACTTGATATTTTCTCAAATGTATGTATGCATGCATACAACTGATGTTAAAAAACCAGTTTATTACAAGCTAAAATTATTTTTTTTATCTTAATTTGAATTCTGACCAATTGGAATCAACCAAAATTTTAGATATGGCCATCCAAATCCTGAAGTTATACATTTTTTGACATTGGACATTTAATTTACATATACAGTGAAACCTCCATTAACAGACATTCCAGAATAGCAGACATTTTTACAATCCCCAGACCCTTCAAATAGGGCATCTTTTATATTCACCTCTAAACAGTGAACACTAAATAACAGTCGCCATCATCCTACCTTAGTCTCGCCTTCAATATTCTGAAAGAATTAATCACATACGAAATATTTTAAAACTAAAAGAAAGAATCAGTTCAAATACTCTTTCAGAGGAAGAATTTTGACCATAGGCATTGAATAAGTATTGACTTAAAACAGGAATAGGGGAAGAGAAAAAAATTGTAAAAAGCCAAACAATACTCATTATCTGTTAGAAAAGACTAATCTGGTTAAATTGTCAATCACCATTTATCATCATACATATTCATGTTATTAAACATTGAACTTAAGCTTATTATTATTGGATTTAAGCTTATGGTACCCATGGCTTGTGAATATTGTTTTCACAACCACAGTGCTATCAATCTGCTTGGTATGAAATAGTTATTAATTATTTTGTGTATAGTAAATTGGAAGCACTGTACTACCATATTCTCATTGTTTTCAATAAATTCTCTATTTGTACCATGGAGTAGGTGTAAACAAAAAAATACGCTAAAGAACCATAAACAATAAACTTTTCCGAGTTATTCATCCATTCAACAAGAACTGTAGTAATGAAAAAGAAAGTTTTAAGGTTATGACAACAATGTTTATTGTGATGAAAGTTAAAAGGAAGATTTGCCAGCCAATTTAAAGTGTGAGAGGATATTCAGTATTCTGGCATTTATGACATCATTTATTATCTTAACAGTTTTGTGGCAGCTAAAGTAATTTTTAATAAATCATTTATTGAAAAAAAGCAAACATGTTTGAAAAATTATATCTACTCGATAATTATAAAGCAGACAAATCCCTGTATAAATTTTTATTAGTCACTTAGATCATAAATGATGTTATAAATGCAAGAATACTGAATACATTTCTTACCCCTTGAAGTGACTAGCAAATTGTCTTTGTAACTCAACATTTAACTCCTATTACATAAATCTTTCTGTTCATAATAACAGATTCATTTTTCTTTTTCATAGCTTCTGCTCAGGTAGTTTTTGATGATCTACTAATTAATCAACATTTATGTTTTGTTGTAATTTTTATGTTCCATTTAATTAAAATATCCTATGCAATCTGTATGCTATTTAGAATACAATTAAATTATGATTTTTACAGCTGAAAAGATAAATACATGCTATATGCTACATACACTTTTTGGGATTTTCACATTCCTAATACAAATTTGATGTTTTCATACTCCATTGTATTCTTCACTTTTGTTTTTGTTTACAGTGCAATAAAACAATTAATTGCTTATTGATATTAGTAATTCATTTTTAATCCAAAGTGATTCCAACTAAAGATAACAGTATTCAAATACAAAAATCAAAAAATATTCAATTCTACACGTAAAAAAGTTCTCTCTATTCTTGAGAACTTGTGCTGGATATTCAAATACTAACAGTACTAACATAATCCTTACAAGTTCATATAACAACGACCAAACTAATTTAATAATCAAAACTAGTGTCTGCATTTGGTACTGCCAGATGACCAAAGTGAAGCCAAGCCATCTGGGCCATATGAGGGCCTTGAAAAAAGGTCCTCTTATGACTATTTCACAATCAAAGATCAAAAGTTAGAAGTTAATCACTAAATATTCATGTACTATAAGTAAAGTAAATGGTAATTGGTTAACTTCTAACTCTAACTCTTGACTCTTGGTTGTGAATATTGTGTTCACAACCACAGTGCTATCAATCTGCTTGGTATGAAATAGTTATTAATTATTTTGTGTAAGGTAAATTGGAAGCACTGTAGTACCATATTCTCATTGTTTTCAATAAATTCTCTATTTGTACCATGGAGTAGGTGTAAACAAAAAAATTACGCTACAGAACTATGAATAAACTCTAGTGCATATTTTATTGATGTAATATGGAGTAACATTATCAATTGCTGTTCTACGTTTTCTTCGGGTCCTATATTTTCAAAACGAAACACATAAATAACTTCTTTTTTAATTGTCTTGAACACTCAATTTCTTGAATGCATTTTTTGAGACAGTTAAGAAGTTAATTTCAACAAAGACAAATATTCAATGACAAATCTTGGGAGTACAATTTTTTAATCAGACTCACAAAGTTATCACATAAAATGCATCAAAAGATCATTACGTAACTCATTGATAAGCTGTGACTAGAATTCATGCATACAGTGTTTTATAAAAGAAAAAGACCAGCTGTAGAAGAATGATTGTTTTTGTTTTGTAAATCTCAAACAAGAGAGACTGTTTAGATGTATAGTGAAGCTGTGTTCAAACTACATATCAATGAATCATTCCAAATAACAAATAATAATAATAGTAAAGAAGCAACAATTATCTGATGCATAGATAAATATAATTTGAAAACACTGGAAATATAAGAATATATAAAATTAAAAAATAAAATTATCATAAGAAATAAAAATATTTTAAAATACTTTATAGAAAGTGAACACAAGCTAATTAAATATAAATGATGTAAGAAATAATTATAATCTAATTCTCAAATGACACACCCACAATTGCTGTAAATAATTGGGCTATAATTTGGTAATAATAATTTTAAATTACAAATGAATTTGACACTAGAGGGAGGCCTTAGATACCATCTGGAATTAAATTTAATAATAATTATAATATTAATTAAATAATTTTAGACTAAACTGGAAGGAAAGAATCAGCCCAGAGCAAGACTTGAACCCACAACTCCCGCTTACCATGCAGATACGTTGCCAGTTACACTATCAGTTCTCAAAATTTATAATTATGGAATGAGTTAAATATCAGCTTACCTTATATATTTGTGAATCTGGCTCATTATATTTACAGGCATTATCAAACATCAGAACAAAATCAGATAGCATATCTTCTAAACTGTCATACTGCCCAGTTTTCATTCTATTTCCTATTCTGTCCATATCCAAAGGTCTTTTGATTACTTCATAATAATCAGGATACTCCTAAAAAGATTTTAAAACTTATCAGATTATTTCTTTAAATATGCTTTAATTCAAAAATTTTAATGCTTTGAATTTTAAAACATTATTAACTTTTATTAACTCCATTAATGTCAACTTTTATTAATTCCATTATTAATTTTTGTTTCTTATCACTTTTATACATTCTATGATTTTAAATAACACAGTTTTAAAGCTTTTGATTATTTTTAAATTTTGATTTTGATTTTATTTTGTTACATTGTTATTGCTACAAACAGTTAGCACAAAAACAATATTTAAAGAAAAACTGTGTGATGACACACAAGTGTATCTTTTTCACACATTTTTCTGTTCATGAAACTTGTGGAACATCTAGCAGAAAATGAAGAGTATATTACAAAACTCATCTGCTTTTCTTGGTATAAAAAAGGAAGAAGCTACAAATACAAGGGGCTATTTTTAACCCCTGACACTTCAGAGGTTAAAAAATCTACCACTCACATTGTAGTTTATATATACAAATTGCAAAAATGCTTAAACTTTGACAGGAAATTTGAGAATAGACAACCAGAAGTCAATGTTTGCATACAAGTTTCAGATAGGCAGAGACATAATGATCAATGAAGTATCCTGGCTATAATTATGGTGTGAAAAATAATTTTTGCAAAATAAGAACTAAATATGGTGTGTGAAATCACTATACAACACAAGTTTACCATTCTTGAAGAAAAGTTAATCAGCTGTAAATCAATATCATAAGAAGAGGAGCTGTATTGTCAAGCACAAAACAGTCATGGGAGGATAAGAATTCATTTGATACTCATATACAAAGAAATGCTTTACTGATTATTAGTGCATAGTGACTTGTACCAAATTAAGAATGTACAAATAAAGAAGACAATTGTTTTTATACTTATAATTCATTCCCTTTGCTTTAAATTTAGTAAAAAATGTTATAAAATATATTGATTTTCACCAAATAATTTCATCTTTTTTCTTACTAAATTTGTCTGAAGTTGAACTGAAAATACAAATTTACCATAAAATATTCAAAATAATACTTGATATTTTCTCAAATGTATGTATGCATGCATACAACTGATGTTAAAAAACCAGTTTATTACAAGCTAAAATTATTTTTTTTATCTTAATTTGAATTCTGACCAATTGGAATCAACCAAAATTTTAGATATGGCCATCCAAATCCTGAAGTTATACATTTTTTGACATTGGACATTTAATTTACGTATACAGTGAAACCTCCATTAACAGACATTCCAGAATAGCAGACATTTTTACAATCCCCAGACCCTTCAAATAGGGCATCTTTTATATTCACCTCTAAACAGTGAACACTAAATAACAGTCGCCATCATCCTACCTTAGTCTCGCCTTCAATATTCTGAAAGAATTAATCACATACGAAATATTTTAAAACTAAAAGAAAGAATCAGTTCAAATACTCTTTCAGAGGAAGAATTTTGACCATAGGCATTGAATAAGTATTGACTTAAAACAGGAATAGGGGAAGAGAAAAAAATTGTAAAAAGCCAAACAATACTCATTATCTGTTAGAAAAGACTAATCTGGTTAAATTGTCAATCACCATTTATCATCATACATATTCATGTTATTAAACATTGAACTTAAGCTTATTATTATTGGATTTAAGCTTATGGTACCCATGGCTTGTGAATATTGTGTTCACAACCACAGTGCTATCAATCTGCTTGGTATGAAATAGTTATTAATTATTTTGTGTATAGTAAATTGGAAGCACTGTACTACCATATTCTCATTGTTTTCAATAAATTCTCTATTTGTACCATGGAGTAGGTGTAAACAAAAAAATACGCTAAAGAACCATAAACAATAAACTTTTCCGAGTTATTCATCCATTCAACAAGAACTGTAGTAATGAAAAAGAAAGTTTTAAGGTTATGACAACAATGTTTATTGTGATGAAAGTTAAAAGGAAGATTTGCCAGCCAATTTAAAGTGTGAGAGGATATTCAGTATTCTGGCATTTATGACATCATTTATTATCTTAACAGTTTTGTGGCAGCTAAAGTAATTTTTAATAAATCATTTATTGAAAAAAAGCAAACATGTTTGAAAAATTATATCTACTCGATAATTATAAAGCAGACAAATCCCTGTATAAATTTTTATTAGTCACTTAGATCATAAATGATGTTATAAATGCAAGAATACTGAATACATTTCTTACCCCTTGAAGTGACTAGCAAATTGTCTTTGTAACTCAACATTTAACTCCTATTACATAAATCTTTCTGTTCATAATAACAGATTCATTTTTCTTTTTCATAGCTTCTGCTCAGGTAGTTTTTGATGATCTACTAATTAATCAACATTTATGTTTTGTTGTAATTTTTATGTTCCATTTAATTAAAATATCCTATGCAATCTGTATGCTATTTAGAATACAATTAAATTATGATTTTTACAGCTGAAAAGATAAATACATGCTATATGCTACATACACTTTTTGGGATTTTCACATTCCTAATACAAATTTGATGTTTTCATACTCCATTGTATTCTTCACTTTATAATGACTGGGTTAAAATACAATATGGCCTCCAGCATGTACCTCTGAATAGTGGACACCCTTAAATAGTGGATAAACTTATCAGTCCCAACAGTGTCTACTATTCGAAGGTTATGCTGTATATATAATGGGCAAGTCATTTTGTAGACTGGCACAGGTTCATACTTCATACTTTGGTCATTGAACATATAACATGTACACAGGGACTGAAGTATGAATTTGGAATAATAGCATTTCCAAAAAATTTATTAAGTCCAAATTTTGTAATTTATCACAGACTAAGATTATTCATGATTAATTTTTTAACTGACAGTAATTATATTTGTATGTATATATATTTTTTGTAGCATATACATTAAAGATATATAGTATAATTTAATGATAATTTTCAAAACAACAAGAACATTTGTTATTTATACACTTAAAATATCAAACAAAAATGTAGTTTTTTAATAATATCTTCATGCAAGAAAACATAAGTATTAAAAGTAAGTATTCTTATTATTTAATCATGATTAAAAAATAAAGATTATTAGTTAAAGAAATTAGCATCCCAATAATTATTAGTAGCAATCTTAATATCTTAATAATTTTAATCATGAAAAAATTTTTCAAAACTTTATGAATATTGAATAATTTATAATGTACTCACAGTTTTAGATGGTAGTTTCATAAAGATTGTTGACAGTTTACGATTTTTGTTATCAGTATATTCTCTAATGGTGTCATAAAGTGTTTTCAATTTTTGTTTCAAATACGTATTTCTGCTCCTAGAATAAAACAAAAGTTTAAATTTTATGCAATAGACATTGAATTTTCTTAAACTTAGTATTATATAATATTTAAGTAATTTAAAAAATATATCAACATTTCATAAATTATTGTAAACTTTTTCTAGCTAAATATTTTTATAATCTATATTATTTATTCCTAGTGGCTGTTAAAAAGAAGAAGAAACTTAATATATTAAACTATATTAAAATTTTTCAACTTAATTAACACTTTCTTTCTCTGTCTCTATCTTTTATATTTTTGAATGTATTATTCTGCATATTGACAATACAGATAATGAATTATATACTTTATCAATTACAGAGAAGTACTGTACAATATTCATAATTAATTAACAAGCTTTACGTTTTATTATATATACATTTTAAAATGTTTGAAACTTCTAAATAATAATTACATACAAAGTCTCTCAATTTTAATTACAATATTTTATATTTAAACTTTTAACATTTCAATTACTAATATTTTTATTTTTGCATTTATAAAAATGTTTACTTAAAAATATTTACATAAACTTGATAATATCAATAAATAAATTTGATAAATTTAAATAAATATATATCTGGTATTTAAATAAATTTATTTCTAAATCATTGTTTCAATATAAGTGATCTTTAATGAAAGTATCAACTGAAAAGAAAAAAATCTATTATTAATGGGAAGATAACAGGATGTTTTGAAAATAAATGTGAGAAATCATAAGTAAATATAAATAAATAATATAATAGGTTGCATGCCTGCCTGAAATCTGAAGCTCCCTTTCAGATTGAAAATTTTTAAATGATTTTCCTCAATTTCAAAAATGCAAGAAAATCACAATAGGTCTGTTTGACTTTAAACCGTTCTTTAATGTCTACAAGAACAATTATTTCATATGAAATATTAATAATTTTAACCTGTTATACATCAAGGAATACAGAATTAAAATTTCAAAAAGAACACTTCTCATAGATTTTATAAAATCAAACATTTTCAATCATCATTAAAGTACATTGGCTTCAATCACAAGTAATACAGTGTAGCCAGCATAGACACAAATACTAAGAAAAATGATCAAATCAAATTCAGTTGATTATGATGACAAATGTTAATTTCATAGTCAATAAACAATATATTAGATAATAGATTATTTTTTATTGCAATGCATTTCTTCAAATATTTTCAATGTACTGCCACACTATTAGTGTAAAACATAATTAATGGGACTTTGCAAACAGCTCTCTATAAGATGCAAACAAGGCATCTAAGTGGACAGCAGCAAATTTAAAAACAGCATAAAAAATAAGTCACTGAAAAATGCAGAATAATACAAATAATACATTATTTTTGGCATTTCATCTTCTTACCAACAGCCATAATTAGTAGATTAGCCATTATTTTTGGAGTTAATATTTATATTTCATAAAGATTGCTTTCCACTTCTTTATAGCTTGTTATATCCCATTTATCAAAAATTAATTGAAAAATAAATGAATTGGAAGATGGTTAGATTAAGCACACCATTTCCAGAAATGTATTAGGTCAGTAAGGCAGTGCAGCTGAATAGCGTCCAAATAAAAGGACAAGAGCAGCAATAGAACAATACAGTGCATGGGAATAAATAATAATGTAAGAAATGGTGGTGCAGAGATAGAAAGAAGAATGACATCAAAGAAAAAAGGTTACTTTTTTACATACAAATCTTCTCTTGCTAGCTCCGTTACTGTTCTGAAAAGAAGACAACAGAAACTTCAGATATCACAGGGAGAAGGATAATAACTAAAACTTTTATGAAAGGGGAGTAGTTGTGCCACCATTACTCCCATCTTGTTTACCTCTTTCCTGAGATTCTAGCTGATTTATGAATTTCACTTAAAGGGCCCAAATCTCTTATTCTTTCCAGTAATATTCTTTCTAATGTTTCAGCATCACGATAAATTTGAGAACCCTCTTCATTATATTGGCGACAGTTATTGAACATTAACTTAAAATCCAATATAAGTGATTCTTCTGAAAGATACTGAAATTTAAAATAAATATTTAAATATTATGTAAAAGCAAAAATGAATATAAATATTCAATAATTTTTTACTACTAACAACTTTATTTAATTAACATGATTTATTGTATTTTCTTATAATGTATATTATTTCTCAATCTTATTAATTTTATTTTATTAAATATTTCTGCTGAATATATCATTTTACCTTTTGAGTAATGTTTAAGATTTAACTATTTAACTAATTACCCAAAATTATGTACTGTACATAAAGTATGAACTGATTAACTACTGATAAGTTTTAAATTTAGAACACCTTAAAAATCACAAAATGTTACATTTATCTAAAATTTTAATTGAATTACATTTCTATTTCATTTATTTAGAATTTACAGATTATAAGTTATTGAGAGAATTTTTCAATGTTATAAAGAGAATATATCAATATATTACATATTTCAAAACTCAAGTGTTTATATGAAAGAAAAAATATTTAACTTAAACATATAACAAAATTTAATTTATATTTTAATAATATAGTTAACAAATAGGGTTCAAAAGATAATACTGTTGTATTATGTTCTTTTAGATTAAAACAAAAGCTATATTTCTGTTGAATTTTTAAGTAATTAAATTAATTCAATAAAATGTTATAATATTCAATAATGTTCTTGAAATGTAGAAAGAGTCTTTTGAATTTAAAAACAACTAAAAGCACCAGATCACTATTAGACTGGGATAAATTATTTTTTATAATATAATTTATACTGGAAAATCAACTTGTGAGTAAAACTGCAGAAATACTCCCATATAACATGATTAATGTGTTCTAGAAAATTGCTGCACTAGTTGAATCTGCATTTATTGAGAAGCATATTTAATAAGAAAAATGATAATTCGTTTGATAAGAATTTTTGTACTTAAAAATTAATATTAAGTTACAAAATATATTAAAAGAAAACTACAAGAAAATGAAATGAATAATGCTATTAAATCTTTTTATTGCTTTATTCTGCAAATGAATTTTTAAATGTTTCTATTATAAGAAAAAAATTATCCAATGTTACTTGGAGATGTGTTCCATTCCTTCCTGCATAAAGCTCTTGATTTCAACAAACTGCATTTTCTAATGTTCTGCATAAATTAATGGCGCATTCTCCATTTGAATTGTTATGCAAAATTATGTCAGAACCACTCTACCAACTACCTTAATGGCAGTAGCTGCATTACTTGATTCCTCTGATACATACTCATATTATAAATTACAGTTATTAGCGTTTTTCATGAACTATAAAGGATGCTGCATTTTTATAAAATAGTTTCTTTGTCTGGGTCACTTGTAACTACTAATGTAAAATTAATCATATATTACTGTCCATTATATTAATATATGCTGCTTGTAGCTGTTTATTGAGAAAGTTTATAGAAAGAGAACAATTATTACTAGTGAGACACGTCATTATGTGGTATCGAAACAAATGAGCAAGATTGTTCTAAACATATTTGTGCCTTTTGCGTTAAAAAACATCAGCTTTAATATCTGTCCCATCAGGGCCAGATTTACAAGCAAACTATGTAAGCTGTTGCTTAGGGCCTCAACTTTCAAGGAGCCTCAAACATTTCTACAAAAAAGAAAATTGAAGTCAAATTTTGTTATAAAATTTCTTTTACAAACCAACAAAATAATCTTAACTTTTTATTTTGTATAGTACTTCATTAATTTTTTTGAAAAAAATTAACATAAAGTCTTTTTTAAAAAAAATTGATAAAACCAATAAAAAAAGGTTTTTAATGAAACGGATATAAAAATTTAATTAAATTCAGTTATAAAACATAAGACTAGTGAAAACCTCATGTCTTTTTCTTCCAATATACATATTAAATCAGACTATGTCTGATTTAATTTTTGTATGATTGACTTCTAAAATTGTGAAGAATTAGTAAAGGGCTTTACAGAGTTTAGCTTAGGGCCTCGAAATGCTTAAATCTGGCCCTGTGACCCACACAAAATTACTGGCATTTAAACTTTAAGTCCACTCTTTCAGAAGTTCATAAATATAACCGACCGATTTTGAATAATCATCTGTTTTTCATTTGGGAATAGACGAAAACTTATATTGGGCTCTTCTATGGCTTTAAAATTGTAATTTGGAATGCAACATACAGCTTTGCTTTTTCTATTGCTATTCATCTTTACTGCTTATAATACACAAGAATAATTCAAATGACCCAGATAAAATAGTTTTCTTTTTAAACACTAAAGATTGAGCATCCAGTGAAAAATGCAAATAGTAAATTGCACACTAAATGAAGTTGCATTAACCAAGTTATATTTATATATGAATTTCAAGTATTCCAAATGCTAGAAAATTCACAGTTGTTTAATTTAATGCTTGTCTTTTATTAATAATTACTCATTATAACTTTAATAAGTAAATAAATGAGTTCAAATATGCATAACTTTGAAAACTTTGTCAAAATGATTATTTATTGGATTTTATTTATTCTGACTACAGAACTTATAGAGAATTAAAAATTAATGTGCATTAAAATCAAATCAAAATTAATATGATTAACAAGAATATTAGTAATTTTTAATTAATAAATTAAAAAGATTATAATAATCAAGGAAATATCATAAAGATTTATTCATTTTTTATGCAAAGACTTTTTGATTAAAAATAAACAAATATTAATATTAGATTATTTTAAAATTCTATCAAAGTACTAAAATATTATATATATAATGTTTATGTTCATATCAGTATTGATAACTAATATAATTGTGTCAAAATATCTTTAATACAGCTTTAAGAGCATACACTAATGTTTTTGATCATTTTATATGACTATCATCAGGCAAATCAAAACTAGAAAATTGAATATCTTAATATAATATAAGAAATGTATACATGTATAAGAAAGAACACACATTTTACAAATTTAAAAGTAAGAACAAAAACTCTAAGTTCATACAGAATATTACCAAATGATAGCCATTTAAAATAACCAAAAACATTGGAGTGTGTTATTAACTGTTTGTTAATGGAAAAATTGTGGATATATTTTGTAACAGTTCATCTTAACAAAATATTTCTAAATGCAATAATATAAATTTTTAGAAAAAATTATGAGATTTAAATTATTACTTATTTTCAAAATAATGATCAAAACATTTAGAAATATGTCAAGTAAATGAGTGATATAAAATATTGTGTAGATGAAGTCTCAATGTACCATTTATCACAAAATGATACATATTAATATAAGTCAATCTATTTAATCTATCTAATAATAATAGCAATATTAAGACACTATTGCTGTATTAATTTTATATTTATGATCTACTTACAGTTTTTCAGTATAACTTAATAAACATGCAATTTGTTTTCATTTTAAATAACAGCTTAAAAATTCGGACTAAAGGAAAAAGATTATTGAAATGAAATGAAACATTAGTTAATAAACTGATACCAATAATAATAACATAAATAAGCATAAACTCAAAGAACTGTAATTATTGTTACTTTTAAAATATACTAGTAATCTTTTATTAACTCCTAATTTTCTGAAGACAAAGTTAAAAAGCTTATACAGCATTCTGACAACTGAATATTGTAGAAGTAAATCACAGTAAATATTTGAATCATTAACAGTTTGTCATTTTATATCATACATGCATATGAATACCATATTTATGATTTAGTAATAATATAATTTTAAAATAATAGAATTAAATTATATAAACTTTTGTAATAAAATGAAAATGTTGTATATAAATTAGTAACATATTTTAAAATACAGTTGACCCTCCTTATAACACTGTTGATAATTCCATGTTATATGAATTCCATGTTGTACGAGTCGCTTAAATTTTACAAATACGTGTGCTGGGCTGTGAATGGCTCACGTATTTGTAAAATCCAAGTGACTTGTACAACATGGAATTCATATAACACAGAATTATCAACAGTGTTATAGGGGGGTCAACTGTGTAATAATCATTTTATTTTTTTTTTAATGCTAAAATACATAAATGCAATAAATTGATATAGTAATATAGAAATAACCAATAATATTTTAAAACCTTTCTAAAAACAAAAAAAATACAAAAATTTACAGTAACATTAAAAAATATTTGTTTACATATAAAATTAATTAAAATAATTTTATATAAGTATTTTACATCAAATCAATTCATGATTTATCAGTTTTTAAAAGTTTTCAATTTATAAAAACCAAATAAATCATAATGTGATGTAAAATTTAATTCTCAAAAAGATATTTTTAATAAATAAATATAAATTAAATTTAAATTACTTACTTTATCTAATTTAATATTAGTTTCAATTGTTTTCATGTCAATAGGATTAGTTATAATTTCATAATAATCAGGATAATCTTTTTTAGATGGCTTCTCCATAAACATTGTAATTAATGGCCTTCCTGATTCATCCTTTTCAAAAATAAATAAACCAGATGTAAAAATCATCATTTCATACTTCAAAATTAAAAGTCATTAACAAAAATGTAAATTTAATAAAAAATATATTTTTCTATTCATTATATTTATAAAATTCATATAGTTTATAGTTACATTAAATAATTAAAACTAATCTTTGCTTGAATTTTTTCTTATAATTAAAAGAAAAATTGACAATTAAATTATAGAAATACTACTTTATATATATATAATTTTAATATAATTAACATTTGTAATCTTCTCTATTTTATAATCAGTTTAATATGTATGCCAGTGTGAGTTGACCTCAAGATCTTCAGCACAAAATTCTGGTTTAAAATCTATAAATTAAATTCAAACATATTGTAGGCTACCAGTAAGTTAGAAGTGAAATGTAGTGTTGAATTTGGTCACCTATAATAAAAGCATACAATAAAGCAACACTACATTCATAAAAATTCTAATTGAATACCTTTCAATAATAATATATTGCTCTTACAAAAAGGAATATGGGATATAAGCTGCATGTATACCAAGCTACCATTAAAAATTTTACATAAATTATCTTGGTAAGAAATCCATTGTATATACTGGTAAATACATCTGAGCCAAAATCAGCACTTCCAATAAAATATTAATAGTATACTCAACATTAGTACAATGGTAATACTATATCCTATGATATTTGATAATAAAACAATGTAGTAGGCTGTCTTTCTCATGTTCTACAATTTTCATCAGTGATATACAGTTGATATCAGCTATTGGAAGCAGTACATGGTACAGATATATTTGCTCATTTTTATTGAATGTTTATTTTTATATTATTCTCTATATCAAATAAGTTCACCAAACACAAACTACAGATATTTTCAACAACTTACAGGAGTTACATTAAGTGATGCATAGAACTTCTTTCAAGCACTGTTCTGCTTGTTTACCATTTCTGTAGCAAAGGTTCATCTTTTATATCCATCATATAACTCAACTTATATATTTTTGGAAAGATTTTTTTCAGACTTAGAAGTCAATTTATACACAATATATTTACACAGTAATTCAATGAATTAATGTTATATCATTTTATATTTATATGTCTTGAAAAGGACAAATATTGATTAGGTTCATATATTTTTACTTAAAAAGTTTGAAATAAATGATGCCAAGTAGAAATTTTATACAGAAGAATCTCATTTTAACAAATTGATCGGGGTGCCAAAATCATCTGTTGTTCCAAAAATCTGTTATAGTGCAAACAGCAGATTTCTCATACTCCCAGGATAATATCTATTATTTGGAAAACATTTTTGATTTTTAAACCCCTACATAAAAAAACCCCTGTACTAGAAATTATTCAGTCTTGTGAGATTTCTATCCTTTATTTTATATAAATACATAAATTACAAAATCATACATTATACCATAACAAAGCTGACGGAAACTGTATCTATTATAAGCAAAAAGCAACAAAGTACTTATGATCATTAGCACTTTGTAATATGTTAAAAAACTTGACCATCTTGGTTTGCTTTGATGACACATTTCTGGACTTCTTTTGGTCACATTATCAGTACAAAATGTTACTGTGTTTTACACAAACACAATTTCAAGGTGTGATATTCCCAAACACTTGTCTACAACAAAGGGGCTGTCCATAAATTATGTCTGTCTGCATTTTTCTTAAAATTTTTACTCCTCCCCATTGTTCCAGTTTGTCCAAGTTTCTGTAACCTCTCTCCTCTTCGAGCATCCAACAAAACTCAGTCCATCTGAAAACCTTTATCATTTTATGAATAATAAAATGCATAAACTGTATAAAATTTAATGAAATAAAACAGACGTCCATTAAAGTTCAACCCCTTCCCTCCATTCCAGTGTGGATGTCATTTATGGGCAGCCCCAAAGGTGCTGTCCATAAATTGCATACACATGTATATCTGGAAGTGTTAAGCCAGAAGTAGTTTCCTTCCACTAATCAACGTGCTACAGGAGGGCATTAATGCGGCTACAATGTTAGCAGTAAGAACTGTGATGATTGTGTGTTTAGTTTGCATAGCATGCAATGTACAGTAAGACCCCACTTAATGCAGGGGATGCATTCCTAGAAAACAAAGCACTAAGCAAAACAGCATTATATGAGGTCATTTTAACAGAGTAAATAGGGATAGGGGAACACGCGACCAAAAATTAACAAATTTTACTTTAATTTTAAGTTATTTTTATATTAATTTATATAATAATATATGTTAAATAACATATAAACATATGCACACAGAAATGTAAAATTCATTTTTTATGACAAAGGTCCTGACTTTTCTGAAATTCTTGTTCTTTTGCAATAAAGTCGTAAAGTTTCATTTATCACTTTTTTCTTTCCTTATGCAAATGTCGGTAGCAGAAGATCACATCCAAAACGCCTTGTTTTGCTTTTGCACTCCTTTCAAAATCTGGATCATTTGCTACAATGTGATCAATGATTTCAGTTATCTTGCCAAACTTTTACTAAGGAAATTTGTAGAGAAATTTTTTGGGTTCTTCGTTTTCAGAATCTCTATTTTCCAGTTCCACATGAATTCCATGTTCTGCCAGTTCTTGAAGGTCATCGTTGGTAAGGCTCTAACCAGAAACCTGCTGTAACTTTTCAATATCCTGCTCGCCTACATTTCCCTAGTCCTGCCATATCAACAATAGGCTCTTCTCATTGAGAATTCTTGGATACCTTCAGCAATAACTTCTTCCATGCCCCATTCATGCATTTATCAGTTAATTCTTGCCAAGCGAAGTCGATATTTCCTATGGCATCTATGATATTATATTTTTTCCAAAATTGACCCAAACAAACATACATCTAAGGAAAGTAACCTTTTTGCCACCTTTTGCTGATTGGTTTGTGTTTGCAAATAATTGTATTATATACGAATCAATGAAATTCCACGATAATTTAAATTGGTGTAAATTTTAAGCTTTTTTTAGGCTTCGAGCAGACAGCATTATATTGAATCAGCGTTAAGCAAGGTCTTACTGTACTTTTTTGAATTCAGTATCCAGAAACATCCACTTATTAATTAAATGTTGAAAAAAATACAATATTTATTGAAATGGAACCAGAAAAAAAATTCCATTATTCTAAGTTATGGATCCACTAAAAAGAGGTAAAATTAATTTATTTGGCAGCACCTTGAGAAAAAACCCATTATTCTGAAAAATCTGTTGTTCTGCGATTTGTTAAAATGAGATTCTACTGAATAGTGAAATTCAAGACAGAATCAATATTGATTTTTGACATTAATAGCTACTGAATTAGACAGATGGTTTACAAATTGTAATACAGTTAATACAACGGAATACAGTACTGTTCATTCACTAATCATGTTATCATAATCAAATATCATTTTAATAAATTACTTCATTATTTCAGTACATACATAAATTTCAATCACTTTAAGTACAAGTAATCTGTTATTTTTTATTTTCCAATATTTTTCAGTATTGCTAATTATTTTTTTAAATAAAAATATATTATTAAATATTCCTTATTTCATAATCATTTTAGGAGTATGGAGAGTAGCATATTTATAATAATGACCTTTTTTTGGTGGTAAATTTTGATATTATTAATAAAATTTATATAAATTAATCTTCTAATAACAAGATGTTAATTGATATAAATTTCACCAACCTAACAATCTTATCACTTACATAGGCCTTGCATATACAGTGGTACCTCAGGATACGAAATTAATCCATTCCAAAACTGAGATCGTATCATGAAAATGTCGTAAGGTGAACCATTTTTCCCCGTATGATTACATGTAAAACCAAATAATTCGTTCCAACATGAAAAACACACTCAAATTAAAACTAAAGCAGTACATTAAAAAAAAAAAAAAACTATAGTAAGGAAAACACTGAAAAATGCATTTTGTAGTTGTAAATGTATAAATAAGCATAATATAATAATAATTGATTTAAAAAAATGTAGTTTTATTTGCACTTTAACTTTGAGGATAGATGATGGTGGAGGTGTAAACTGGTGGCAGAAGAGAGAGAGAAGGGAAATGATACTAAAACTTAACTTACATAATATAATGTAACAATAACTTAGAAAAGATAAAAAATTTAGTGTTGTTATATATATATATATATTTATGGCACAAATAGACAGGTATATATATTAATTTTTATTCACTGCTTTTTGCTTTCTTTCCTTTACTTCCACCAGCACTTTCACTGGATAGAGGTCGCTTGGTAAAATATCTATCCAAAGAGGTTTGGCTTTGCCTACTTTTTAAAATGTTTCTAAAATGACTTAGGCAAATGTCATTACTC
>NW_019384294.1:1229528-1262275 GCF_000671375.1 Centruroides sculpturatus | reverse complement strand
CGTATTTTGGAAATGTTGAGTCGGATTAGTGTAGAATCGATTAATTTTATGGAAGAAAACCTTTCAATCAGCCGTAGTCCGTAAACTTGACACGTGTCGGGCTGTGATTGGAACGACTTGTAAGAAATCGGATTCCTAATAAATTGGAACGTATCTATATCTTATAGGGGGGTCGACTGTATGTTCGAATTTCATGTTGTATCCTGAAAATTTCGTATGCTGGGGCATTCATATCCTGAGGTACCACTGTAAGTGATAAGACTGTTACATTTTCAGTCTATAACTAAGACCTACTTCAGGTAGATTTTTTCAAAATTGAATCTTACTGGTACTGGCATCCTAGAATAAGAAAGATTCAATTTTGAACTTTATAAAAAATTTTCTTCTTTATTTAATGAAATCAGAATGATAAAAGCATTTTTAACTCCAAATAATTTGAAATGCCTAGTCTTAAATAAAATAAAACAATTTGGTTTATTAATTTTTCAAAATTTTATTACTAATGCAAGAATTTATCTCTCTTACTAAACTATCTACTCTAAGCTCAAAACTTTATAATATACTGTAAATTCTTACTTGGAGCCTGACAAATCAGACTGCATAATTCAAAAAAATTTTTTCAAAAAATTGTACAGTAATTTAAAATTTCTTGATAACAGCAAAAATTATAATTAATGAGTGTTTTTAATATCCAAAAGTCTTTGCAAATACCTTTATATTACTGTATTCAATAAGTTACTAAAGACAATACATTGATGTATGGTATACTGTCACAAAATTCAATGAGCTCATTTCCTGGAAATAATAAATTCAGCAGTATAACTCAGCTCAGTAAAACTTTTCTTTATAGACAATTATAATAAATTACAATACTATATAGCCACCTTCTCATTTTCCATGTCATTGAAGAAAACACACCTCTAACTCAGACAACATTCATTATTTAGTCTCTATTAGTACAAATTAGCAAAAGTTTATTGTAATTCCAAATTTAAATTGTTATAATTGTAGAATTGAAGAAAAATATCACTATTTCAAAGTCAATGTTACAATTACAATGAATTTTTTAAATATTAAGAAAAAAGAGTAAAATAATTTCATAATTTAAATTTATGTGCTTTATATTATACTATATAAAAATAATTAACTTACAGTATAATCAATAAGACTCTTATATAGATATTTCATTCGTTTCTTCATTGAAAATTCAAAGTCAAAAGTTCTTCTTCTTTTCGTATCACCCCAGAGACTACCAAATAGACCTTTTTTTCCTTTACGTTTTGGTGTACGTTCATCATCATCATCACTATCTGAATCCTAATTTCATTAACAGAAACATTATATATATATTAGGATTTATTACACACTATGTAGAATTTAAAATAATTTTATTTATTTAATATATATATAAATACATTAAAAAAAAAAGAAAAAATTTGCTGTAAATATATAGTCTATTGATATTATAAATATCTTTGATAAGAGACTATACAGCAATCAAAATGTTAGAGAAATTTGTGATTTTCATTCCTACAAGATTAAGTTTATAACTCAGGCAATAGCAGCTTTTACAGAAGAAGCAAGATAGAGCAAGCAGAGGAGAAAAATACCTTCATGTGCAAGTTAATCAGCTCCCTGGCTTTGGACTGCATAATTTTTTGGAGCTTCACAGCATCCTGGAGGACAAAAGAAAAGGTCAAACTGTTTACTTGTGCATGCAAGGAAACCAGAACACACATTACTCATGCAAGCAAACAAATACTCATCACAAAAAAACGAAAGAAAAATGCCATTTATCATAGAAGCGAATTATATCGCTACTAACAATAATATATATTCAATGTTATATTTAAATAATTTACTTTTATAAATATATATAATAAAATTTCTGAATTTGATAATATTAATTATAAGCAGAGATTTTTCTGTTACAATAAATAAGAACAAATGTAACTGTATTATATCTTAGAGCATTTGCTCATTTTGTTATTATTAAATCATTGTTTGGACCAATTAGTATTTTTTTAGTAAATATTTAAATTATAATTATTTAATTATAACTAGTAAAACCTTTAACTGTATAAAGTGATGTTTGAACAAGTCAGAAAGATTGTTTATTGATTTCTAAGAGTATAAATGCCAATCTTTAACTGATAAATAAACTTATTTGGAACAACTTAAGAAATTTAAGCATCAAATATTTTATTTATAAAGATCATTTACATGATTCAAGTTTTACATAATGAAAAGAGATGCAAAGTATCAATTATCAACATTAGAAATGAAAAAAAGAGTAGATAATAATATTATCAGTAGTAGTTGATTTATTAATTTGCTTTTGCAGTAGACACATAATGTAAAAAAAAAATACTGCTAAATCTATAACATGAAACAGGAAGCACCAATATCAGGAACAAGAATAATTAGGTCAAAGTATTATTTTTATCACAAGTAAGAGTTGTTTTAAAAAAAATACAGCACTGAAAGTATATTCACTAATACAATGAAACATTTTAATAATAAATTGGTTAAAAAATGTTTCCTGCTTCACTTCTGAGTTTTTCTGTACTACATATTTATATTTTTAATATTCAGATATTTGATTTCTAACATTTTTATCATTATTATTTCTTCATTATACAATAAGTCATGTAAATTGAGAAATCACTATCTCTTTTCTAGTAAGAAATTTACTCAAATTAAAACTAAAGCAGTANATATATATATATATACAATAAATCAGTTTATTTTATCAAATAAAGTTTGACATTGACACTCTTAACACATCAAAAGCTAATTTAATATTTCTTCAGTTTAAATAATGCAACAAAATTTGTTCATTACCATTTGTCATTAGAATTGTTGTTTACAAATTAAGATTCAATTACATTGTTTACATAATTTATAAAATGTTTTAAGTATAATAATAAGAATAAATATGATTATTTTATATTGATGTACTATAAATTAATTAAATCAAAAATAATTTATTGAATTAATACTAAAAGTATATTTGAATTTTTGAAATTCAAAATCATAAAATAAGGACTGAAAATGAAAAAAAAAAAATTATATTAACTAAACTTTAACATTTCAATCATAATATAAAACAATAATAATAGGATGAAGAAGTACTTAAAAGATATTATTTACACTAAAGTGACAAAAGTTATAAGTAGCCAGTAATCAAGAAATACACAAGTTATCATGAGCTGGGATTGTTACCAGCTCCCCAACAGATGTTGCTGTGAGAGGTTGATATTCCACTAACAAGAAGATGGCTAGACATTCACCTCTCCAATTCGAATGAAACTTGATAAGCACATAGCTCTAAATACAAAGAGATCCTTGTCCAAATAATAGGTCCCACTTCTCAAGTATTTCCATAAAATAGGCCTCTGAAAATTGTGTATGCAGCTTATAAGTTTTTTAGAAGTTACACTTCTTGTAATTGAGACAATCTAGTGGATAAAATGCTAGGCATAGGAACTGCTCAATGTAGGTTTGCATCTTTGCACTTTTAGTTTTGTTTTTTATGTGTAACAAAATTATTTTATTATTTTACAATATCATTAGAATTATTATTACTATTGTTGTTTCTCAAAGCTTATAAGATTAAAAAACGTGCCACCATTTCCTGTTTAATGAAACAAAGTCTCTGTAGATTTAACTATTGTATGACATTATATAAAATTTTTATCTCTTCATATTTATTTTCAGATATTTTTGCTCCTACTTATATACTGTATCAACACAAGTGAATAAGCTTCAGACATTACTGCAGATGAACAAAAAAGACAAGTCTGATATGAAGTTGGGTAGCATAGTTACAGTGTTTTTTTAATTGTTAATGTTATAGACAATGTCCTCAGGCACTCATGTTTATTACATTTCAAATATAACAAATATAATTCTATTTGAAAATTAATATAAAGAAGTAAACATTTTATTCATTGACATAGAAAAGTTAATTTACAGAGACTTCATTTTCACTAAACAAGAAATAACATCACAATTTTTTTTATCTTGTTTTATAAGCTTTCATGACAATTGTGTAACCTAACATCAATGGGGTTTTTCAGCAAGCATTGTCTTGCTGAAAAACCAGGTCTGCAGTTATTAGGGAAAGATCCAGGAACACACATCTGATTTATGCATTATGGTTTACCTCCTACATCATCACTGAACATATGGTAGAAACAATGATATATGCCTTGCATCTCCATCCATCAATTTTATACAGTTGTGACATGTATTTCTACCTTCATGGTCAACTATTATTTCTGACTGCTACCAAGTACAAAATTAGGCATGGTATACATGCCTAATTTTGTGGTGAACTGCATTCAAGAGGAGAGCCTACTCAATATTAGGTTACTATTCCATGACGTTTATCAATTCAGTGTACTTTATTACCATAATTATTAAACAATAGTTGTAACATTTTTCTAGAATTAATATTCTCGAAATCAGTATATAATTCTAATCTTTATTAAAAATTTATTAAAATTCCATATATGCATATGTGTTTGAAACATTTCTTCTAATAGCAATAGTAGTTGTGTTTTAAAAATAAACCTGATAAATTGGTCCAAACTATGAATTGTAATAAACTGTTTGTCTTCTTAGTTTAAAAATAAAATATGCAAATTTAGACACTTGAAAAATATAACTCAATACAATTTCTAATATCTATCTACTTTTGTACTCAAATGTTAATCATCAAATAAATATTTATAACTGAAGTATAAATGATCAAATTCAGAAAAATTATATTTAAATTATTAACTAAAACTTTAATAAAACATTGAAGATATTATTTATTAAGTAAACTTTTAAATCAATAAATTATTAAAATACTATTTTTTTTTAATCTTTTAAAACTTCTTTGTCTACAATTATTCCATAATTTAAGAATACATACTAATGCTAACAGTTGTAAAGAAGTCAGTTTATTAAAAGTGATTAAACATTTCTTGAAATGCATTACAAAAAGCAGGAATGAATCTTAATATGAGATGTTTTTGAATTTCAAATAATGTTTAACCATTTTTAATAAACTGACTTCTTTACAATTGTTAGCATTAGTGTTTAATTCATAAAAATAAAACAACAAAATATTTATTAATATAATAAATATTTACTAAAAGTAGATGGTAAATAGAACCATAAATGATGAAAAATTTAACATGAAATTCTGCAAAAACTGCATATCAACTACAATTCTCTGAAATTTTGAGCTAGCAAATCAATGGATAAAGTGAATAAAACAATTTTTTTTTAATTCTATTTTTAGCAGTTTTTTTTTAAATTACTGTTTACTGTCATTCAAAATAATTTGAATATTTCAAACAAAATGATATAGATCAAGTGCCATATATATACAAAGTTTATATTATTTTGATACATGACTTCTGTTTAATCCAAACCTATCTCAGACTAAGAAAAAACAAAATTAGTTAATATCTTTTCTATTACAATTTGCTTGTGCCAACGATAGATCTGACATCTAGCGGTATTAGTGCAAACTACGTAATGGCAGCTGCTATGGGTATAAAGTCTGTGGTCTGTTAGAATTAGAAAGTGTTCAACCTACAATGGTAAATAATAAGTATTGCTGTGAATTTGGATGTAAGTCTAAAGGTTCATCAAACTCAGTACATATGCGCACATTCCCAAAAATTTAAATTACTACGAAAAAAGTGGGAAATAAAACTGAAGTTATCACTTCAGTTTCACCAAGACCTAATTTTTCTGAGTTTAAAATTCTTTTATTTTTTACAAACGTTTTCAACCTATTTAATATAGGCCCTCGTCAGGTTTGATATTATAAATGTTCCAAAATGGAACGTTCCATTTTTTAATACTAACTTTAAAATAAATTTAAAGAAGTGTGTATATTAAATAAACAAATAAAACATAGAAAACGAAGCTGAACAAAATTGAAAACGTTTGTAAAAATAAAAGAATTTTGTGTTGGTGAAACTGAAGTGAATTAGTTGCTAAGAGATGGATAGATATGAAGTTATGTTTTAGCATTTCCTCTCCTTATAAGACATCTTTTTCGATCACCCACATATTCTAAAATGTCACAAAGTGTAATCATCATGACTTAAACAACTACGAAATCAACTAGGATTAATGTCGGACACAAATATGGATAAAACGTTTTGACTACAGAGAGAAAGATATTAAAAAGACAACACACACATGTAACTCTCATATGTTGCCACGCATGCTATACCCTTTGTGGCAGCCAATTTGGTCGACTCATACACCACCTATATTTACTGGCACAAGCAAATAAACATATTTCAAACTCAAATTGTTTCAATGTTAAAACATATAGTGATTAAATACTTAAAAAACTCATCTTTGAATACGATACCATTCTCATTTTTCTTTCATACAAGCATTTTAAGCTCCTTTGATAAAAACTACTTTGAATCTGTCAAAGATTCTAAATGTCAATGTTCTATATTGGAATGTCTGCTCATGCAATGATGTATCTTCTGAAATTTTTAACATACTGAAAATGAGGTAACAGCATTTTCTGTGGCCATGTACTGTACTTTCTAATGTTCTGGGATATGTGATGATTTGTGTTGTGACTTCATATTTGTAAAATTATATCTTGTGGGACCGCAATAGAGAATTCTTATTTTCTTCTCATAAAACAAAGCTTTATATATTTATTTATAAAGCCTCCTTAGAAGGAGTTTGCATAAACCAAAAAGACTAAAACTTTCTCTGCTGTCTGGAAATTGTTTTATGAGAACCCAAATAAGAATTTTCTACTATGGTCTCAATAGATATAATTTTACAAATAACAAGTCAATACATAAACTATCACATATCCCAGAACAATAGAAAATACATAGTCAAAGAAAACACTGTTACATCGTTTTCAATATTTAAAAAATTTTTTAAATCTTAGAAGACAAGTCATTGCATGAGCAGAAATTCCAAAATAGAACATTGACATTTAGAATCTTTGACAGATTCAAAGTAGTTTTTATCAAAAGAGCTGAAAATGTTTGCCTGAAAGAAAAACGAGAACAGAATTGTACTCAAAGATGTATTTTTTCAAGTACTTAAATTTTATTCTAGCTTGAATTCTATTAAATATACTGAGTAGTAATAAATTCATTAAATATAAAATTTAATTTCTTATTAGACTATAAATTACAAATGATAAAACTAAATTAAATTCAAATTTCATCTTATACTTAAAAAGTTACCTTATAGATCTTAGATTCAGGTCTGTTATATTTCCTAGCATTTTCAAACATTAAGTTCATGTCATCTACTACATCCATAGTACTATTGTATTGTCCCGTCTATAAAAGAATAATATATAAATGAAATATTTACAAAAGAACTAATAAAAATTTTAATGCATTTTAATTATTATTTCAGCATTTAATATATGTATGTAGTAGAGTCAAAAATAAACTGAACTTATGTTATTAACATAATATAAGTTCAGTTTATATTATGTTAATATAAACTGAATTATAAACATTATTGACATAATATAAATTATATTAAAAATATTTACAGAAGACTATTTTTAATAAAAACATCTTCTATAGCTATATAGTGGTAAGAATGTAGCTATATGCCAACATTCTTACCACTAATTAAAACAGTTTCACAGCCCATTCTACATTAGCTCCTTGAATGCAATCATTGCAGCTTCATCAGAACAGCAAAACAAATATGATACATTTTCAACTCATTCTGAAGAATTACAAAGACACGTGAAATTCCAAATGTCAACCATATTGCCTAGTGATTATCTATGATCTCTTCAAAAACTCAAAAAGTCATTTATTCATTTTTTTCTGATGCTCATCAGCATGAACAGGAATCATTCTCTGTTGTGAATCAACAGAAAATGATCAGCATCCAGATACACAAGCAGTACAACAGAGTATTTTAAAGGTCAATTTGTTAAAATTTTATAACAAATTTTAGATAACAACAAATTTTTAAAAATTCTTGTTACTTATTTTAATAAAGTCCAAACCTCAAAGTTCATAACCTTTAAAATACATTATTTATACACTTGTGTATGCAACATAGTGTTTTATCTTATTCTTTCTTAAGCAAGTTAAATGTCTTGGTAAAGTTTTTACCGACTTTGATGCAGAATTTAATGTTAATTTGTTGTTTATGATATTCATTTCAGAATTCCAAAAGTGCATACCTATTTGCTCTAATACTTTAGCATTTTGTGTTCTAATCCATCTGAATACAGACATGTTGTACAAGGGTTATATCTTTAAGAAAATGTTTGAACATCCATGCACTCACAATTATAGTCATTACTAAAGAATTTTAACAATTTGGTTTATTTTTGAGTCTACTACATATGAAAATCTACTGTTACATAAGAAATGAAAAAAAAACTAGAATCATAAATTTTCCATTATTTTTACAAAAACCAATTATTTTCTTCATTTTGATAAAATGTTCAATTAAAAAAAATGTCTAAATTTTGTTATATTATTCTAAAATTTAGAAAACTTGTAACAACTAAACACTTTACATAAATTTAATTATATGCAAGATTAATTAAATATAATAAATCATTTATAAAAAAAAACATCTATTATTATTCTATTACAAAAAATTTTTAAGAATTCTTGTTACTTATTTTAATAAAGTCCAAAACAAAAATTTAAGCTCTTTAGAATCTGTCATTATGTTAAAAATTAGCCAAATTCTAAACTACAAATTATCAATAACTAATTTATTATACTAATTTGTCAATTGTTTATTTACATATATTAATTTAATGCTGTCCTATTTATTATGAGTACATTTAACTTCTATTTAACTTCTTTTTGTTATATGATTCATTCATTTATATTGTATAGTTTTTGCTACATCTTGCTCATATAAATTCATTCATAGTTACAAAGATGACATGATGCAATCTAAAATATATTCCTTTTATGGTTTAAAAGATGGTTATTGTTGTCACTTTCTTCTATAGTATAGTATTTTAACTAAAGTTGACCTAATTTTCTCAGCAAATGATTTTTTTTCTTTTATGTAAACAGTTTACATCAGGGGTGTCCAACCCGCGGCCCGCGGGCCGCATGCGGCCCAAGGCAAGTTCCAATGCGGCCCAATAAACATGTAAACAAAACTGACAAATGTTTTAATTTTTTATTATTTATTTATTTTAACGGCATAAACTAAAAAAAAAGATGTTTCACAAAGCCGTAAACCTTTATTCATATTTTATTTTTGAGTGGAAAGAAAATATTTTCAAATACTTGGAGATGTGTGAATGCAAAAGGATTACTAAATTTACCTGGAGTTGTGACTCAAAGGATTATAGACCCAAATTTGGGAAAAGGAGGGAAAGATGTGAAAGGACAAAAGATGTAGTAGTGAGAAACGTTAAATAGATCTTCTGTTAATCAAATATGGACCCGTAATTTTTCAACCTTTTTCACTTCTTTATCTTTTGTCTTTAGCCTCTTTTTCCCGCACTTGGGTCTTTAATCCTTTGATTCACAACTCCAGCTTTATTTAGCATTTCTTCCAACGTTGCAAGATTAGGCTACATTGCACCAAATTTGGCTACTTTTTTTTTGCTTGACGTAAAAAATATAATTTGGCGCTTTGGCTACTTTTTCGGCTACATATTATTTGTAACTATATTAATTGAATAAAAATGCACTTTAAAATGTCGTTTCGTCGCTTTTTATTAATTAGAGACCCAAATAAAACAAATATTTGTGTTTTTCAAATAAATTTTCTTTAGTCTCTTTTATAATAAATGAATTTATCTATTTCTAAGTAAAAATTGAAAGTGTCTGTAGAAGTAATTTTTTAAAATATCCTTTTTCGTGATAAAGTTTTAATACTTATTATTATAATCTAGACATGTTAATCCTTAAATATACTTGTATATTGGGCCACAAGTATATATTATATATACTTGTGGCCCAAAACTCCTTGACTTCTTCCAATGCGGCCCAGAGAAACAAAAAGGTTGGACACCCCTGGTTTACATAAAAGTTAAATATAACAAAATGCATTAAATATAAAATTTATTAAACAGATACCATGTTCACAAATTATGAATTTAGGTAAATTTCTATGTAGAGAAAAGTTTGTCCACATCCCTGGCATATAAACACACTCCCATAGAATTTTGCTTAAATATCTCTACCTGTTCTACTATAATGTACTGTAAGTATTGTAAAAAAGAGGTGAACTTTTTTACAACTTTAGTTTCATTCTCCAAAATTTTGGCATCTTCCTGTTTGGCAAAGTATGCTAATGTAAAATTAAGCCTATTATGTATTAAACTACTTTATTTATGTTTAAATGTATTTCTCCAAGTTACTACTAGTGTAACCTGTTCTACATAAGTTGTTTTCAATCTTACTACTTTCAATTTAGCAGATATACGTCCCAGTTTTGTTTCTCTGATAATAACAATAGATAATAACAATAGAGTTGCTAATTTGGTCAACATCAAGCTTGATACATCAATTGATTAATACCAGATCTTGACACCATATTGTTAACCTATCCCATGTTGAAATATTTTCTGTTGTGTGTCACACCATGTTGAATTTTTGTCGATGTTAAGCCTAACGAAAATTACACATTTTTGAAAAAAATAATAGTGGCTATTTTACTGTCCGAAATTACTTTTTTATTTTGCACAAACAAAATAGACATATTAATAAATATAAAACCAAAAAAACATTATATTTCAGAAGTTACTTTTAATATAAAAATTATAACAACTAGCAACATCTAGTTTCAAAAACATTCCGATGCTGAAATGAGATATCTTGGATCAACTTGTCAAGGTCATCATGTTTCAGCCCGAAACATTTCAGGAATATTGGGGAACAGGTTAATATCTTTCAAATAGGCATTTATACATTGCTCATCCTTCCATATAATAAGTAAGTTATTAACATATCTGGGTAATTTTATATTAGCTCTATATTTAGCAACAACTCTATTCCATTTAACTACTACTTTGATTAAATCTCCCAAATTTGGATAGCTATTAGAATACTCATCTCTTGCCTAGAAAAACTTTGATCTATTATAAAATAAAAGTTGGATAAAATTATGTCTAAATAATCTGTTACACTTTTAAATGATATAATATTTCAGCCTATCATATGACAAATCAAATTCCTACTAGAGCCATGGCTGTTTGTATTCTAACTGAAGGAAATTTCAAAAACTTTTGAAATATCATCTTTATTCTTCTCAGTTTTAGACAGTGCATTAATGATGTATAAGGAATTGTTGATCAAATAAAAAACTTAAATTGCATATTTGTTAATATTTTATTCCTTTTTTGTAACTATTTATATTAATTTTTAGTAGTATTTTAATATTTATATTATGTGATAATTTAAACTGTTATTTAATTCTATACTATGCAATATTCCATTCCTACAACTGAAGTAAAAGGCTGAAAACATTTTTACTCATAATAAAACATTTGACTAACTGAAAAAGCAATGCAAATTTCTATTTTTACAATATAAAGTCAAGAATTTTGCAATGTAAAGATATTAAAGAATATTAATTCTTAAAAATCATTATTCATTATATATGTTAGAGTCACAGACTGTAAAAAGCTCATTGAGCAAAAACCCGACTACATCACATTCTGGCTTCTCAGATTCAGCAACAACATGAATTCCATGTTACTGTTGAACATTTTGTGCATTTTCAAAAATGTGCATAATGCATTTTGACATATTCAATAAGACCACTAAGCAAAATTCATATAGAGATTCTTTTAATAAATCAATCAAAACATAACCTGCCAATGTGAAAGTGTCACAACACATTGTGATGCTTATTAATGCAGCCATGACACAATGTGATAAAAATATCTGTGCAAAAATTTGTTACTTATTCATGCACAGATATTTTTAATAAATAACTTATGTATACAATCAAACCTTGGTTTTTGAATATAATTTGTTCCTAAAAGTTGTTCAAACACCAATGTGTTCTAAAACTGAAACAATTTTCTCATAAGAAAAAATATAAAATGGATTCCCAAAACATAGCCTTTTTTTACCTTTTTAGTTGTATTTTATGCATAAAATGCCTATAAATGCAATATTATAATACATTAACAAATTTTTGTTATTTAATTTGATTAAAGCACCTTTAAACATGAATTCTTGGATGCCATTTATATTATGTGAATGTCAATTAATGCAGTTTTTATTAATTTGATTTTGATTCAACTGCAGCATGTACCAAAAACTGAAATAGTATCTTTCTGCACGCAGATTGAAATCTAATTTAAATAGAAATGTCATTAATGATTTGTGATGTGACATCTAATGATGCAAGATGATCTCGGCACAATTAACTTCTGAATCAATAGTCCTGTTGTTAATTGGTCAAGCCATCAACTTTCTTTAACTACCTATACTTTCTATGTTGATCATCTATGTGTCTCTAATCTGTGGCTGGCTCTTTCCAAGTAGCTTGTTCAGCAACCAGTGCAATTATGAGTTCAAAATTCTGTTTGTAAACTTAATTATTCAAAAAGTGAGGCATTCAAACTGAAATTTGACTGTAATTTCCACAAAAGTACTAATTCTGAACAATGTTTATTATTAGAAAAATACTCATTAATGAAAGTTCCTGTCACAAAACATTATATGACTAAAAGAACAATAGTAAATAAATGTAACTCTTCATTTTCTTTTATAGTTCACAGTCAAGAAGACAATTTGTTGTCAATTGTTTTGTCTATAAATCCTTGTTACTTATATATGATACTTTAAATCCTAGATATCTACAAAAAGTATTATAAATTTAAGTCAAATAAATTTAATTCAAATAAAGAAATTTATTTGTAAGTCACTTTATCAATTGATTGCAAATTTGTTTTCAATAATAACACTCCCACAAAGAGATCAATCCAAACAAATTTTTATATTAAAGTTAGTAAAAAATAATGATAAATAGAAGTTTCTATCTTAGAAATTTAAGGCTTAGACATAAGATTAATGAGACTAACTGTTCATTTTTAGTATAATTCTCAATTTAGATATAATAAAGAAATCTGTTACTTATTTTTACACACATATTTTTATCACATTGTATCATGGGTGTATTAATAAGCAACCACAACATGTTGTGACATTTTCATATTGCCAGATCATGTTTTGGTTGACTATTAAATGAATCTTGACACAAATTTTGCTTTGTGGTCTTATTGAATATGTTAAAACACACATGCATTTTTGAAAGTGCCACAGAATGTGTGGTGGTTGATTTTTTCACTCAATGAGTGTTTTCAGTCTTTGAGCCTAAAATATATAATAAAATATTAAATTTTCTCTGCTTACAGACATTAATTAATTCAACAATCTAACAAAATTATATTAACAAATAGAAATCAGAATTAATTTCATATCTTAAAAAGTATCTGATCCAAACATTTAACATTACAAGTTTATCTAATATCTTTGGTAATCTCCTATTATATTGCTCATCATGGCCAATGTACAACACAAAGATCTGGCAATGGTTTGCTTTGCATATAGTTGCAACTGTATTGTAGGTTCATGTTTTATCATTCATTTGTGCAGAAAACAGGCAAAGTTGATTTTACTTTAAGTCTGTACTATTCAGATTGCAGATGATTTTCATTTGGTAAGAGGTCTCTAAAAAAGTTTTCACTAAAGGAATCTCATACTCTGTGTAGTAGAGATATCAGAGCCTTATCACATTGAGGATATAAATATGACACTTCTTTACTTAAAATGCAACTTTATTTCTGCATGCATTTTGCTCCATAAGATCTCTTCAACCAAACCTGAACAAACAGATAGCTACAATCAATATAAAATTATAAAAAATAAAAACAATTAGCATTAATATTAATGTTTTTTAATAGCACTGTGCAATTGGCATTTCACAATGGTTTAAACAATGATACAGCAGATTTCCGCATGATCTGATAACATGTGCCACCAAAAAACAAATAATATCAAATCACATCATGCATCAGCCATGGCTGGTAATGTGCTAAGAGAATACCAAATTTTTTCAAGTAGTTTTTATATTCTTTTAATAATATAAATAATTATTTATCAAATATAGTAATATAATAGTAAAAATTTTAAACAGATATAATTATTTTATGATAATATGAAACAATTATTATCTTTCTCAATCTTTCATTTTATTTTCATAGCTTTTTTTTTCAAATAAACATTAGTTAAATAAAAATTTGTCAATCTCACCTTAATTTTAGTCCGAATCTTAAATAAAGATATAGGCTGTTTAATTTCTTTATAGTAGTCTGGATAAGATCTGTAAAATATAACTTTGAGTCAATATTTTAATAATTATTACTACTTATTACTATTAAAACTAATAATTATTATTATTTTATTAGCATATTATTATTATTATTAAATTAATATTCACCTTCTTGAAGGTAACCGTTGAAAGGGCTCAGATAACAAATGACTTGGTGATTTCTGGTAATTTTTTACAGTTTCATATAACTGCCATTGAGGATTTGTATCTGCATCATCTGGCCCTGATTCATTTCCTTCATCTTGTGCTTCATTACTTTCCTCAACCATATTTTCAATTCCAGTAGAACTGTAAGAGGGAGTGTTGCTTCCTCTATCATCAAAATCAGATTCATATTGCAATGCAGCTGTAATTGCAGACCATTTCTGGCCACTTGCCATTCTTCTAGCTCTAAATATAAAATGAAAGTAAAAAAAGAAACATTTAATATAAACATTAAAAAAACATTAATTTAGAAACCAAAATGTTAAAATAAACAAAAAAATTTCTGATAAGAGTTTATTATTTATACACAAACTATGAAAATTAAAATACAATAACTCTTGTTCACTTACAATACCATTAGGTGGAAAAGGTATTTCCCTATATTAAAACAACAATACAACAAGATTTTGCTTTAGTTTTACAGTCTGTCTTCTGATTCTTTATTTTTTTAATTAAAATCATATTGACATAAGTTAAAACCTCTGTCTTTGACATAGATAATTTTTTTCAATAATATACAATAATGTTATATTCATTAACCAAATGGCTATGCAATAATTTATCAACATACCAATATGGAATGCCAGACTTAAATCTGGATTTTCATAATTTATCATAAATAATTATGGCTGGGATTTCACTACCCATTCTTTATCAATGTTGACTGATATAGGTCTGGTCCATGCAGAATGAGTGAAAATTAAGTACAGCCATATGATATATAACAGAGGTCATCAACTTATTCATTTCCCATCCTCAGCTATTTTAAAGTGTATTATTGAAGGACCCGAATTTAAAATTTTATAAACACTAATCCAAAATAAAAAACAAATTTTATAAAGACAATGTTATCACAGAAATGGAAACATGAATGAAATTATTATATTCAAAATTTAACATTTATTTTGAAATAAGCATTAAACAAAACTATAATTTTAAAATATTACCAGTTTATGTTATTTTTAATAAAAACATTGTCTATCAAAATTCAGCAATCTAGATCAAAAGAGTAACTATATCGAAAACAGAGTATCATGATATAGTTATCCTCAATGCAGCCATGACACAACGTGATAAAAATATCTGTGCAAAAATTTGTTACCTATTTTTGCACAGATATTTTTAATAANAAACATGAATGAAATTATTATATTCAAAATTTAACATTTATTTTGAAATAAGCATTAAACAAAACTATAATTTTAAAATATTACCAGTTTATGTTATTTTTAATAAAAACATTGTCTATCAAAATTCAGCAACCCAAATCAAAAGAGTAATTATATCGAAAACAGAGTATCATGATATAGTTATCCTCACAACTGAATATATTTGACACTAGTTTTATCTGATGATGAAAATGTAAAAGGTGAATAAGTTTTCAATTCTCAATCAGTACAAGAGATAAAATTGGAAATATACTTCTGGCTTGATGTTGATTTTGACTTTTTTGGCATAGATAGATGAATATGTATGATTCAAACTATGTCATAAATGTAATTTGCAAGATGTGTTGCCATATTCAAATTTCTTAAGAATAAAACTAACATATGAAGACTATCAGGTGTGGTACATAACTGAAATCTCAGTATCATCAGAATAAATTGTCTTCTAAATTAGTTTGGATAATTCATGAATTTATTAATCTCTATAGAAACTCTCCACACTTGTTATTGATTAATTGCAAATATGGAATAATATTAGTAGTTTGTTATGATGGAAATACACGTGATCAAAAAGTATCAGAAATGGTTCAATAAAATGCAAAATTTGAATTTTTTCATCAAAATTTATTTTGTCTCTTTCAAAGTAATCCCCTCCCACTGCAATACACTTATGCTAATGTTTTTTCTGATCTTTAAAATATGCTTTAAAATCATTTTCATGAAAGTTCTTCAGAACTCAAGGCAAATTTTGTTTTACGGCACCAATCATATTTTGTTTTATGGTAATTATGGGACTGTTCCCATAATTAGCATTATAAAAATTAGCAGTGCATGAAATAATACAAAACAAGCATATCTAAAATCATTAATAACTATAAATATATTTCTATCATTATTTTTATTTAACATTTAAAAAATTCTATAAACAAACAAGAATAATTATAAGCAGTTTTTACATGGTGTAGATAGAACAGACATAATGAGAAATATCAAAATTATTAGAAAATGTAATACATTATTCACTTTATAATAGTTTTAGATAAATGCAAGATAAAAATAACCCTTACCTTATCCTCTCACTAATTTTTGCAGGTAAAGATCTTCTTTGATCAATCTCTGTTTTCTTATTGATTATTACTTTCCTTAAGGCAGCAGCATCCTAAACAAATTTTAAGCATTTATTTTTATGTACTAATATAAACAAAATTAAAAAGCCCAAGAAAAAAACATTATATGTTATATTTTCCTTTCTCAAGTTAAAATAATCATAAAGATAAATACTAAGTATTTTCATCTAAATATATAAAACTGAATTCATGTCTGTCTGTCTTTTCGAGTATCATGAGAGGACAGCTGAACCAATTTATGTGAAACTTTGTATATATATTATTCAAGATAGTCCTGGAAAGGATATAGACCCTTTTTCCCAGGGCTGTGGAGTCATGTAAAAGTCTACCGACTCCAACTCCAACTTTTCCTTACCATCTGACTCCGACTCCGACTAGGGGCAGACTTGTTACCGAAAGAGACCCAGAAATTCTGATGTCATCACGTGACCTCAGAATAAAATATTCAATAAATAGAGTTGTAATAAAGATAGAGCATAGAAACTTTTTATTCCAAAGCTAAAAGACTTCTCTAAGTAATATATAAATATGTATTCAATAATTTTTACTTTTCCAGCTGTTATATATAACAGAGGAAAAGTGTAGCGCTCGGTAAAAAAATGACCCCTCCCAAATTTTTACATTTTCGGACTCAGGACACCTTGAAATTTTGAGATATGCAAAAGATTTGAGGTTTTTTCTATATGTGTGGATGTTATACTGTGTGTGGGGGCATGATTTCATTCACCCTGTTTGAAGCCTAATAATTTCTGCGGTCAGAGTGGTCAGAATCGGAGTCAGATGGTTTAACACAGTCAGTTATTTAGGTCAAAGTGGTTGAACTAAATCATGCCCCCATATACATTCTAACATCTTAAGTGAGAACATCTTAATTGGTTTTACTGTACTATTATAAAATGGCAAAAAAGCTTACTTTGAGAGGTAAAGATGAGTTTTATTTTATTTTTTTAAATTTTGAACGCTAATAACGAGTAAAATATTCATTAAGAGATATGACACATGACCACTTTTATGTCTTCACCCTGTCAACCTTTAATTACGAACCAAATTTAGTAATATTAATGCCCCTTTATACGCAAGCTACAGTGCCATATTTCATTTCTTAAACTTTACCCGTTCTGAGATATTGTTTAATATCTTAGAACAGAAAATAAAGAAATTAAACAAATTAGACGCCAACATACATGTACATGCGAATTTTTTCCCTTTATTGACTTTTTGAGGGGTTCGGGAGGTCTCCAAAGTGTAGATTTGCAAAAAAAAGTTGGAGGGTCAAATTTAACACGATTCCAATACTTTTCCATTTTATATATATAACAAGTTGGTAAGTAAAAAGGAGTCAGAGTCGGTGGATTATTTTTATGACTCCGACTCCGGATGAAACGTCAAAACTCCATGACTCCGACTCCACAGCCCTGCTTTTTCCATTTCCAAAATCATTCAATTTTATAAGTTTTGATGGACTTATGATATTGCTTGTGAATGTAAATAGTTCACACCTGCTTTTTCACAAGAATAAGAAATTTCATCTTGAAGCCAGTGCATATGAAGTGAACCATGAAATTCAAAAACAATAGGCTAATGTTGCAACCATTAACAGGAAAAGTTATCATCAGTGAAAGCTGGATCAAATGGAACTTGATTGATCATCTTGTAATTTGAGTAGAACATATACAGTATTAAATGTATGACCATTGTCTTTTTACCTATGTCAGACTCAATGAGCCCCTAGAAATTTTTTTAATGCAAAATTGTTTTTAATCAAATTTATAAGTTTATTATAAATACATATTTTTCTTTATACACATTTCACATTTTTATGTGTGTGTATTTTTATACAAGTATCTCAACTTTATATAATACAGCATACTCAGCCAAGGCCGGATGGCCGAGCAGTGAAGGTGGCAGCCTGTCACTCTGAAGAACCCAGGATCAAATCTGAATGAGTTGAAAAATCCTCAGGAATTTTTCAGGGGGTGGTCCAATCAGATATGGCGATCCCATCCCTCACCACCCAGTCACCCCACCGTGGGCTTGGCTGAACCCATAATGGGCCTACTAAAAGAAGTCCTCTTAGTGCCCAGAGGGCAGAAAGAGTAAAAAAAAAAAAAAACATACTCAGTCAGGTACAGTACCTCAATTAGTATCATCTAATAATGAGATATCATGGGTGATTATATGAGGCACTGCTGTTTTGGATGTAATTTTTATTGAAAAATGGTTCATTTAATCATCCAATTAAGTAAACAATGGATGATTATGTAGAATTTTCATCCATTTCAATCATGCCCATTACAGAACAGTGAAATGGATACCTGATCATAACAGATATTTTCATCATAAATATTCTGTCCAATAGCAGAAAAGATTACAATTACTAACAATTTCTAATTCTTTTAAAATTTTTATCCATATATTATTTTTTAAATTTTATTGCAATTTTCTCTTCCAGACCAATCATATACAATTCGATTTTTTACACCATCATAAGCTTGAACAGAAAACACTTTCTATTGGCTGTTAGTTGACAACTAACATTCATAATCATCCTTCTCTGTTGAAAAGTAAGAAGGTCATTTCATGCCACAATTTCAATACATAAATGAGTTGTTGCCAGGCCATAAATATGGATCTGTTTTTCTAGACAATCATATAGTAAAAACTAGCCTTCAAAGTAATATTGTATTAAAAGAAAAAAGTTTCATTTAATAGTCAAGAGTGTTTAAGTGAGCAATGGGTAGTTAAATAATTGTTTACATGCAATTATGTGAGAATTTACAATATATAATATTGTAAATCTCATTGTCTCTCATTACAAACAGGAAATAAGAGAGAAACTCAAATAATGAAATACAGTAGAGCCTCGAAAACTCTGCACTCGATAACCCAGCACTCCAGATAACTCGGCCACACCCTAGCAGGGCAAAAAAATCCTTAGTTAATTAATTTTCATTATAGACAGCTTTATGCCTCATAAAGTATTTTTCTGGGGTCTGTCTTATCAGGTAAATTACTGTACACAGTGTATTCATTAATTTTCATTTTCATGTAGTAAAGGCTCTATGCCTTCATAAAGGTCGTACTTTTCCTTTGTTTAAGGGTATTTGGGAAGTTTATTCTCTGTTGTATTCTCAAGTAAACAATACATACAAATACAGTACAGTATTTTCTGAGGAAACACTCATACTTAGTTTTTTTAACCCCATTCCCGATAACCCGGCATTTTCACAAACTCGATCACCATTCGATCCACATTAGGCCAAGTTTTCGAGGCTCTACTGTATACTTTTCCTATTCTAAATCAATTGTTATTGTTTATTATTATTACTATTGTTAATATTAAATGCTAATTTCAATAAAATAGGAATGAATTATCAAAATCATATTTGACGAGTAATTAATTTCTTCAGCTAATTATTAGATAAACTAACAGAAAATAAAATTTTATTAAAAATATCACAGGGCTATATATTAATCCTCCAAAATAATTACAGTAGAATCTTAGTTTAACAGATCAATTAGGCTGCTGAAAATCATCCATTGTTCCAAGAGTCTTATATTGCAAACAACAATTTCCTGCACACCCAGGAAAATATCCATTATTTAACTCCTACATATAAGAAATGCCTGTAGCAGAAATCATTCAGTCTCTTAATATCTCTATTCTTTATTCTATAGAAATACATATTACAAGATCATATATTATGCCATACATGTGCACAACAAAGCTGATAAAAACTGTATATACTGTGAGCATAAGAAAAGGTAAATTTTGTATGCTCATCAGCACCTTACTTGTTAAAAATCTCATCCATCTTGGTTTGTTTTGATGCCACTTTTCTGCTTATTGAATGCAACAATCACTTGATATTAGAGATGTTATACACAGCCTCTTCATTTATGCCAAAACTCATCAAGGTATTCATGACTTAAAATGACTCAATGGCCTCACTAAATTTTGGCACTGTACTTGGACCAGCATCGGAATATTTGCTAGATGCCTCCTCAATTGTATCAGTCTGATGGAATAAGTATAATTCTTCAATTGTACACATCACAGTTATAACAAATATCAAAATCTACAAATTCCCCGAAACACTCAAATATTAACTAAACCAAAAAGAAACAAAGTTTACAATGGATGGGACGAGAAAAAAATCCTGTTATTCCAAATTCTGGATCCACTAAAAGGATGTAAAATTACATTGATTTGATGGGACCTGGGAAAAAATCTGTTATTCTGTGATTTGTTAAAATAAAATTCTACTGTATATGAATTTGAAATAAGAACATTAGCTTCAACATTTAAGTGTATACATGCTTGCATCTGCTATTCTGTTAACCACACTGAACTAAAGATGGATGGTATCATTTCAATTTTTATTTTATTTTCAAATAGGATGAAATTTGGTTTTATATTAATATAGTATGAGTACAAAATTTTACAATTGTGCTTTACTAAATTTTTATTGGTTGTTTAATATCTTATTGGATAGATTCCTAATACAGTAAAACATACTATACGTAAAGACACAGTATTAGGATGGTCATTTGCCAAAAAATGCTGTTTATATAAAGTACAGACTATTTATATACAGAATTATTGTTAGATTTTATATAAAAAACTTTTTTATTAATAAACTGGATGAATAAAACTTTTTAAACTCCTATATATAGTATGGTCTCATTTTAAGCAGAACTCTATGACAAAAGATACTGCATTAAATGCATTTAATTACATTTAAATTTATGCTTCATCCCAAATAATTTCAAGTTATTGCCTAGACTTTTTATGTATAATTAACAGAAAAACATTAAAATGTGTTTGATGCTCCCTCTCATTGTGATTTTGGTTTTCTTACATAATATTAAAGTTTCAGTTTCAGTTCTACTTTTACATAAGAAATGTACATACAAAACTTTATTCTGCTTTCTTCATGTTTATATTAAAATCTATTCCTGTTTCATCTTCATAATTTTTCCTCACATTACAGAAAATTGCTTCTTTGCAACCATAATGAATTTCATAATAAAAATAATTAGCATGTGCATTAATAATTAGAATTACTTATGCCTCTAAGAGTTGACATCACCATTCTCCCATCTGCAAACACATGACACTGCATATATCAATCTTTTGTAAAACAAGATCTTACTACAGTCATTGTTTTCAGAATAATTCTTTTTGCTTAAATCTATTTATAAATCTATCATTTAAATCAGTGTTTCTCAACCTGTAACGAAAAGTTGCCCCCTTCAATAAAACCGTTATGTAATATTCCCCCTTCACTTCAAAATTCCGATGCCGAGGGCCAAGGCTAATGCCAAATTCGTACTGCATTGAATAGACTAGTGACTAGTATAATGTTATTTGTTTAATTATTGTACGATATAACGAATAAAATATCTAATTATTCTTAATATAATGTTTTACTATATCGCCCAGAAAATTGTTTTTCGCCTCCCAAATATAAATTGTTACTAATCGCCCACTCAACATGGAAAATCGCCCACATGGGGGCAATATCGCCCCTGTTGAGAAACACTGATTTAAATAAATATATTTAAATCTTTAAGCATGTTAATCTTTAATAAAGCAATTAATAAACTTCTATCTTTAGCATAGATAACAAATACAACTTAAATAAGTTTTTACATACAGTAAAACCTGTATAAAATGAACACCTACTTAAATGGAAAAAACTACAGAACAGAGCATTCTTTTTTTAATGTTAAATTTTGAATTTTACCATAAGCCAGAAACCTTTCCAACACACAAACAGAAAAGATTTTTGGATACAAAAAATGCATTTTAACATTCATAAAGTGGAAAATCAAGTTTTTCACTTGTAGACAAATAAGAAAAATCATCACAGTATTCCATTTTTGAACTTTTTCTTAGAAACAAAGGGCACATGACAAAGAGATATATGAACAGAAGGCCTTTGTTAAATTACTTTTTATTGGAATTAATGAGGGGCAGAACCAAATACTTAAAAGAATCGAGAACTTTCAAGAATCAAACAAGTTTCTGAGAACTAAGTTCTTGAGAACAAGCAATGGATGTAACTTATTAAAAACAATAAGAATTAGGTAAAACATGCTATTAATTTGTCTTGTACAGAATAGTTAGTAACTAATCAGTACTGAGTACAGTAGAGATCGTTTATCCGAATCAATTGGGGACTGGGGTTGTTCGGATAACTTATTTTTCGGATAACAGATTATATACGAAAAAATACATTAACCTATCCCATCCTGAAAATTTTCTCCATTGCGTGTCGCTTTGCATTGAATTTTCGTCGATGTTAAGCCTAACGTAAACTTTTTAAAATAATAATCGTGGCTATTGTATCGTTAAAAATTATTTCTTTATTTTGTACAAACAAAATAAATATAAATATATTGAAAAATATAGAAACAATAAAAAATTATACTTCAGAAGTTAATTTAGTATCAAAAACGTAAAATATTTGAGTAGCCCAAGACATAGCCAAAGATTGCAGTGCCACAGCACTAGCGAAAATTTAAATTTGCCAACTGAAATTTTTGGATAACCGACTTTTGGATAAACGACGCTCTACTGTATTTGTAAATAAGTTGATTAAAATTATTCGTAATTACAGAGATTCAAATTAACAATTAGAGCATTAAAATTCTTCTTGAAGTCAGATCTCAGAGTAACTAGTCTCTGTATTATTGTAATGCAATTTGAATTTCCAACAACAGAGGGATACTAGTTCTTTGTTCTTGCCATCCTGTGAAATCATAAGGATAACATCCAAGAACTTTTAGTATTCAAATATATATCACAACTTTTCAGGAATAACAAGAACCTTTTAGTTCTCAATTGCTGCATTTGAATACATTCATCTTTACTTGGAATCACTTTCAATTAATTTGAATTAAATCTAGTAATAAAATTTTTCTTATATACATAATAAAAGTTATTTTACTATTAAACTAACTAACTATTTTTAAAAAATATTAATAAAATGCAAAAATAATTTGATATCCTACAATTCCAGTTTACACAGATTTTACTGTAATATCTTACACTATCTGATTATTTTAAGTTAAATCATAATTAATAATTACACAATAGTAATAGAAACATATAAAGCAAAAAGACTAAAAACACTTAAAACTCTTTCAGGAGCCCAATCATTTATTGAAAATAAATGCTTTTTGGAATAACATTCATTTTCAGATCAAAACTGAACAGAACATACAGAAGTTGGAATTTTTAATCAAGAACAAACACAAACTTTTAAATAAAATGCTCTAATGTTAAGCAAAAATTACATACAGTGACACCTGCTAATGTGACTACTGAAGGAACCAGTTCAAAGTGGTCACCTTAAGAAAAAAGAGGATGTACATGTTCTTGAATGAAATCACTTAAGTATCAGGTCAGTCCATAAGTTCGTGTGCATTTTTATCTACAAAAAAAGCAACAAAAAATTTTAATTAAATCTTATTTCAATGTATAATGTATTCACCATTATTTTGTACAATTTCTTCCCATCTTGATGGTAGCTTTTTAATCCCGTCTTTGTAAAATGATTTCGGTTTTGAATCAAAATATTCAGAAATAGCCTTTTTTACATTGTTCTCATCCTCAAAAGTTTTTCCTTTTAAAAAATTCTGCAAACTCCGAAAAAGATGATAATCACTGGGAGCAATATCTGGCAAATATGGTGGATGAGGTAAAATTTCCCAGTTGAAGCTTTGGAGTTGAGCAGTTGACGTTGTTGTCAGTTAGCTATTGACAGTTCATGTGGTATCCATTTTCCTAGCTTTGAAACTTTTCCGATTTGTTGTAGATGTCTATGAACAGTTCCATGGGATGAATTTAAACGTTCCGCAATTTCATCAACTGTTAAAGATGGTTCTGCTTCAACTAGTGCAGAGAGAGCATCATCATCAAAGTCAACGGGTCTTCCAGTACGAGCCTTATCCTCCACACTAAAATCATTATTTCTAAATCTTTCAAACCACTTCTGCGCAGTCCTTACACTAATTACAGTTTGATTATGAACAGTATTTAATTTTTTGGCTGCATTTGTAGCATTCTCATCACTTAAAAATAAAAAGTATAAAACATGTCTCTTATATTCATCTGTTACTTCCATTTTAACGAAAATAAACAACTGAAATGTTCCCAATTCTGAACAGTATTATATGAATGAGATCCAATTTAACACTTCAGTGTAAAAAGTATCACATTAGACTGGCATTTTTAACAGCAAAACAAGGTCATAAAATACTCACGAATTTATGGACTGACCTAATAGAAATAAGATTACATAAAATTTAATATGAAATACAGAAAAAAAAATACAAAACAATTTGAATATACAGTATTCTAAACAAAAACTCAGAGAATAAACAATGCAACAAATTCAATTATCTTGTGAGATACTGATGAGTGTCTCAGGATTGCTTTAGAATTTTGCTTTTTAAAAGTTTTATCAGGTACAATTTTCTTTGCTTGATATATTGGCATAAGAACCTCAAGACAGCTAGTAGTCACATAGAAAGAGACTATTTTCCCCAAAATATCATGAAATTGTTTGAGGAATAAAGGTAAAGGCTTCTCTTATTCATTATGATACAGACTTCCTTTATCTTCACAACTTTCTTTCCTTTATTGAATTATTTTAGGACACTTCCAAAAACATCTTCCAAATCAACAGATTCAGTGGTCACAATCTGTTAATAAATTTGCTGTGTTTTCATATAATATCTTCATTTTAGTAAACCACTTCAGAGTTAAGAAATTTGTCATCAAATTCAGTTGCCTTCTTTCTGCTCATATCTTCACTCAATTTGAAACCTATTCAGATACTTAAGCTTCCTATATTTTTGATGGTATTTACACCCTTCTTACTAACTCAACTCAGCTGTTCATCTCTCACGATGACTTTCCAAAAAGTGGATCATGTACTTCTATTGAAGATTTAGCTCTGTATCCTTTCCTTGCCATTCTAAAAGTTAATTGGGGTAAGTAAATGAGTTATTAAAAAAAACAGAAGAAAATGAATCTCAGTTTAGAATTAAAAATCCACACAAATAGAAACTTAATACTTAGCAAAAAACACATGAAGATAGCTCACTTTACTAGAAAAAGCCAAAATATGAAACACTCGACCAAGGAAAAAGACAAAGGGAACCTCAACAGTGACCCAACATAATCTCTATCAACAGAAATTTTAAAATTTGCCTCCGATGCTGCTGCTAAAATATGCACAATGCTAGCACATTGCTAGTGGTATTTTCAATTTATGATACAGATTATTTTAAATTTTTAAAATTGCCATTTCTTTTGCTCAAGCTTCTAAAATAAAGATTTCAATATATTATAGGAAATTTAGTTTAAACCCCTTATCTACAAAGTACAATGGTTTCAAATATTTTATATTTGCAATGTAATTGCTACAAATTGAATTACATTCTTTAAAATGGTTTTGTTTTTATGTTTTTTTTTTTAATGGTCACTTTACCCAAAATGATTTCTTACCTTGGGACATGACTAAAGTGGTCAATGGCCACAACATATGGTCACTGTATGCAGATATATCTCCATTGCAAAATGTATTATTTTGCAAGGACCAGCAGGTAGTCACATTAGCAGGTTTTGCTGTAAATACTATTATTTAATAACAAACAAAAATGTTAGTTAAACTAACATTTTTGTTTGTTATTGTTTGTTAAAAAACTAAAGTTTTAAAATTTCTTAAAAACAAATATATATTTTTAAGATCACTACCAGTTTAATGTCAACTCTCTCATATTTTTAATGAAAAACTGTTATCAGAAATCAGATATTAAACTGTGGAATTGTGAATATGCTGTTTTGGAATATGCAAGATACAATTAAGAAGAGCCTTAAAGATAAAAAAGAAAGGAAAAATGTTAAAAATTCAAAATACATCAAAGTGACTAGCCTACAAATTACTAAACTTGTGAGTCCATATTTTATAAGAAATAAAATGAGAATATTGACAGTCATGCATAACATACAATCTAATTAAAAGTAAGAAAGAACCAATTGATATTGATTGTAAAAGTAAAGTATATAAAATCTCAATACAGTATGAAAATAACTAAAACTGCATCTGCTATATAGGAAGTACTTTAGTAATTTCTTTAAAAACAAGATAAAAAAAACATAAAATAGTTGTAAAAAGGAGAAAGATGAATGTGGCATAAGTCAAAACTTATAAATGCTGATACAAAAACCACCTTCCCATTGGGACAGAACTGTCTACTGCCACAAACATGAAAATCATCATAAACAAAAGAAAAAAAATTGATTTTGAATCTGATTGTTAATATAAGACTGATAATCTTGAAAATATCTATCTATTTATTTTTAAATTAACATTTTTGTTTGTTATTAATTAATATTACAGTAATCCTTCATTATATCACACATGTCAAAAAACAAACCAAATGAGCAATATATCAGATGGCACAATATAACCTATCCTATTTTGTCTATTTTCAATCTTCATACCAACTTTTCTTTCTAATGAGTTAATTTCAAACAATGCTAGTTTAAGGTCAATGATTGGAATAAAATAATATTTCTTTGTCAGTAGAAATTCAAAAACAACCAATTTTTTAAAATTAGCCAAAGTGCTTTTATATTTGAAAGACGGGGGGAAAATGCAATATATCCAAACAATCAATATAACAAGAACTAGTGTAATTTTTGTTTACTAATAAAACATTTTATTTAACAAAGAATCTTCATTCAACATTGTATTATCTTTACATTCTGTTCAAATCAATCTGAAGATGGAATTTTAAAACTCAGTAAAGCATTTATTCTTAATGAATAATTGAATTATTGAAAGATTTTAAGTGTTTTTATTAATTTGTTTTTCATTTTTAATGATAAATGGAGTAAATATATCTCAACAGTTACATATAATGATTGAAATTGAAAATAGTTTAGAAATTTACTTTATACTGAAAACATTACATAAAAACATTTTCTTTTGTACATACTTTATAAATTTGTGATCCTGGCTCATTGAAAGTTTTTGCATTTTTCACCATTAATAGCAAATCCCTTTCAAATTCTGTTAATGTTTGATAGCTATTATTTTGAATTTTTGTGGCAATCATTTTTAAATCTATTGGATCATGAATAACTTTATAATATTCTGGGTATCTCTGAAATACATAAAATATCATGTAAATATTTATTAATAAATTTTTATTGTAATCAATAATATATAATAGTTGTTTTTGATAACTAAGCGAGTAAAACAATTGATATCTGCCTCAAATAAACTGACTTATTGGAATTATGAAGTTTGAATCAAGATAATTTTCACTATCTTTTAAATAAATTTGCAAATTAAAATTTTAGATAAATTCATAAAATTTCAAGAATATCAGTTTGAAAACAAGAAATTATTGTAGATATTTAAATTGTTTAAATATACAGAAAATGCCTAGATACATTTGGTCATTTATGTTTTGTTAATGAGAAAAATGTTCTTTATATTTACATAGTCTAAAAAAGTCAGAAGTATCCAAAAAAGTAGATAATACAACATTATAACTCCATAATAATCATCCATTTCTGCAATGTTTATTTTTGTATATATTTCATTTATTTTTAAGTGCTTGTATATGGTATTCATAAAAACAAACTCTTCAGGGCCATCCTATTCATTTTGAGATTCATAAACTAATATCTTAGAATACTATTTTGATATTTTTTAGAATAAAAACCATAATGAACACAAATTTAGTTTTTAAATATTAAAAAATGAGTCAGTTTATTTGAAAGAAAATGTAAATATGAAGAAATAAAAGTGCATTTTTCATTTTCATAATTTTGAAGTATTTTTTTTTTTTAAGTTTGATTTACGTACACATTCAACAAAAAAATTTCATATAATAAAATATAATTTTACATTGCAGACTTCATTAAACTGTAATTCAAAATATCTCAAATTCATTAATTTAAGAATAAAAAGTGATTTTTATCTCTTCATATTATATAAATTATTATTTAAAATGTTTATATAATATTAATAATATATACAGTAAAAACTATTAAAAAATTATAAGTAATATTAAATTATAAACCACATACAATTTTTTAAAAGGACTATATTTGAGTTTCCAATTTGTTTGATTCAGGTGTCTGATGACAATAAGATTAATATGTCGGAAGTACTAGTCAGCATTTATTATTTTTACATTTTCTGTGTTATAATATATAATTAAAGAACTTTTAAAGACAGAAGTTTCCTCATCATTATTATTAAAATTATAGGTCATCTTTTATTTCAAAAGTACCAGTAATAATGATGATATTTGATTATACAGTTTTATACTTTTTTAATTAAATCTAGTTGAAAAACTTTACAATTGATAAATAATTATAACTAAATAATTTAATCATGCAGAAAAATTTACTTATGTATAATATAAATGAATTAAGAATCTATAACAATTAAAATTAATAAAGTATATTCTTGGTGATCTAAACCTTAAATAATTCAAACTGAAATCTGAAGAGATAATATAAAATATTTCATACTATCTGGTCAAATGAATGGGCATATGAAATTATGCAGAGAATAATATACATCACTCTCTGCGTATTTTCATATGCGCATTCACTGCAAAACAAAAATTAATCCTTATTTTACAGAATATGCAAGAGTATTCATAAATAATTCAGCATTAATTTTAAATACCTGAAATTTTATTCAATTTTTTTTATTATTAATTCCAAAATCATTTATATAAATGCTCTTAGCATTAATTAGTTTTAATTACCAAGAATACATTGTGTTTATAATTCCAGAATCAGGACTAAATGTTAATTTTTAAGAAAAATTAGAACAAATTAATTTCTAAAGAAAAATAATGTAAATTAAAAATATGTATATAGACAATGAAGAATTCTTTTAATTACTATTTTTATTAATAAATTAACATTGATAATAATATGGTACTTTAATTCTTGTAATTATTTAAAATTATTTTCACTTTAATACAAAAGTATATAAATCAGGCAATGATAAAACTCTAGCAGAATTTTATTTCTGCTATATTTATACACGTATATATATTTAGCAAGCTATGATTAGATTTAAAGCAACTTTTTAATTTCTAAAGAATTTTATCTGAAATAACTCAAGTTGAATTTGGACAACTTGATGACAGAAAATTTCTACACTAACTGGCCAAACATGTAGATTACCTTAATTTACATAGATATTCATTATCATAGATATAAAAATCAAACATTGACAAAAAAAACCTTTAAAACACAGCTTTTTATTAACTAGTTAATAAATTAGTTAATAAATTAGTTAATAAAAAGCTGCATTTTAAAGGTTTTTTCGTCGATGTTTGATTATTATTTAACTGTAGTTTGAAAAGAGCATAATATATCTCTCTCAGTTTCCAATTAATTTAACATCTTTATGTTTATTTGATATCTTTCTTTATGTTTATGTTTATTTGATATCAATCCAGTTCTATTCATCATTCTGTCTAGTTTTGTTTGTTATCTTACCATTACAAGCTGATGATCAATCTTTGTATTAATCTCAACTATAATATATTTAATCTTTTGTAACAATAAAACATATATCATTTCAATCATTCTATCTGTTCTGAACCTCTCTCTCACACAATTAGATGAAAAAATTAGTTCATTCAATTTATTTTTACTAAACTAGTCTGTCTACTTATCTACTCTACTTCACAGACTAGTCTAGGAGCTAGTCTATGAACTTGAATTATTTGAATTCTTTTTTCATTTTACAATATTTCATTATTATTATAATCATATGAGCAGAAACTAATTAAAAGCAAGAATTATAATTATCTCTCTCCTTCTCAGCAATGTTAAATATAAATATGAACACACCTGAATTCTACTTGCCGAGTTTTTTTTTTTTCTCTTTATTCAAACGTTTTCGGCCTATTTGGATAGGCCATCCTCAGGCTTTTCTTTATCGTTCCAAATTGGANATCCATAATCTTATTCTGAAGTTGCTATCATTTTGTTGCTATAAGTTTCATTCTTTAATAGACCTTTGTCCTAACTATTAAATAAATTTACTACTAATATTACTCTTCTTTAAATTACATCAAAGTTATATGCTTGTTCTGTAAAGCTCTATTTATACAAATATATTTACTGAAATATTTAAATATATTCAAATGGATGCATTTTATATTGATATATTTAAATTTTTAAAGATAAATGATATTACAGTATCATTTAATTTTTATAATGACTACAGTAAGATCCTACTTAACGCAGGGGATGAGTTCCTAGATGACAAAGTGCTAAATGAAACATCGTTAAACGAGGTCATTTTAACATACAGAGTAAATAGGGAAAGGGGAACACGTGACCAAAAATAAACAGATTTTACTTTAATTTTAAATTATTTTTATATTAATTTGCATAATATATGCTAAATAACACAAACATATGCACACAGAAATATAAAGTTCATTTTTTGTGATGAAGGTCCTGGCTCATCTGAAATTCTTGTTTTTGCAATAAAGTCGTGTAGTTTCATTTGTTGCTTTCTTTTCTTTCCTTAAGCAAATGTCAATAGCAAGAGATCACATCCAAAATGTCTCGTCTTGCTTTTGCACTCCTTTCAAAATCTGGATCATTCATTACAATTTGATCAGCTATTTCAGTTATCATTACCAAACTTATACTAAGGAAATCTGTAGAGAAATTCTTTGGGTTCTTTATTTTCAGAATCACTATTTTCCAGTTCTACATGAATTCCTTGTTCTGTCAATTTTTGAAGATTGTTGTTGGTACGGCTTTCACCAAGCCTTACCAACATCTTAATAACCAGAAACTTGCAGTATCTTGCAGGTTTCTGGTGAAAGGCTTACCAACAATAACCTTCACACTAACTCCTCAGTATTCTGCTCACCTACATCTCCTAGTCCTGCTGTATCAATTAGGTGGGCAATTTGGTCAACAGTAGGCTTTTCTCATTGTGTATTCTTGGATACATTTGGCCTAATCTTCTTCCACACTTCATTCATGCATTTATCAGTTAATCCTTGCCAAGTGAAGTCGCTATTGCCTATGGCATCCTTGATGTTATATTTTTTCTAAAATTGCACCAAACAAACATAGATTTAAGGGAAGTACAGTGCTACGACAAATTTCCACCTTTTGTTGATTGGTTCATGTTCATAAATAATCATATTATATATGAATCAATGAAATGCCACAATAATTTGAATCAGCATAAATTTTGAGCTTTTTCTTAGGCTTTGAGCAGACTGCATTATATCAAAGCTGCGTTAAGTGGGGTCTTACTGTATGTTTTAAACAGATTTTAATCATCATTACATAAGTATCATTTAAACAAAAAATACAAATTATAGGTTGTTCTGAATTATACATATTAAATCAAAGAGTCAGTTTATTTATAGACTATTTTTAAGGCTAAATTCAATCAAATTATATAAAATTTGGATGATGACAAATACAGATGATGTTGCTACCTTGAAAACCAGTGTTGTCCAAATGTTTTGACTGGTGGGCCATATTGTGCATAAATCATCGGTAAGTGACCACAAGTATTTTCATATTCCATATATATAAAAAGTAGACCTATTTCAGTCATTTATAACAGTAATAGTTACTCAATTAAACTCATATTACAGACTGTAAATCATTAGCCAAATAATTCATATTCAATAATTCAATTTCCTTAAAATTTATTTTCAAGATTTGTCAAATATGTTTGCGGGCCAACTTTACACGTACCAAAGACTGGATTTGGCATGAGAACTGTAGGTTGGGCACCATTTTTGTAAACAATTGATTAAAATTAATTTATGTGGAATTTTAATAAAT